>NC_057783.1:8211006-8511006 GCF_014825855.1 Bombus pyrosoma
ATGCTGCATTACACCGGTTCATTTACCAGAATTTTTAATGTCCAGATATTAAATTACGATACAAAGCTGCAATACTGAAGGTTTACTGAAATTATTGACGTAATAACAACTTTGTTCTTTCATTTATTAGATATATGCAGAAGCTTTTGGCAAACTTATCATCATTAAATGATATTGTGGTATAAAGGTATTCATTTTTTTGGGGGGGCCATGAACCTGACGTTTATTTTCATTATATCACTTCAATGTACTTGTATAATATATTATGATAGATATTGAAGACTAATAGCCGTAGCGTAAAATTTCTCGCTTTATATAAATATTCGTGTATGATCAGGCCCTCACTTTCTTTCGCGTTAATTCATGTCGTTCACACTTCAGAAGCTCCGTTACTTGTTAGATATTATTATGCGAAGAATAGTCGACGTTATAGAAAGAGCGAGCTTTGCGAATGGGGTTTCCGAAGCTCTCTCGGTAAACTCAGGGCTTTCCTTTCGACGAGCTTTCAGCATTGTGCCGGCTAGCACGTGGAGGTTAGCCTGCGCACGTAAATACCATGATTGATGGGCTAGAAACAGCTCTCGAGTCTCCTCTATCCTCTCCCTCTGCCACTCCTCTGTTGCTTCTCTCTGCCCTTCATTCACGTCGTACTTCGACCTATTTGGTATGAAGAGCGAAGTTTACAAGGAACACACAATGGAATCTGATTTTCCGCACCCATACTTTTGTCTTTGGTCACTTAACACGTCATTTGCTGTGGCCATTGTTTGACTGTTCGACACCACGTGTCGGCATCACGCGTATCTTTCCGCCCTCTTTGAGTTCGAATTCTGTTCCCAATAGAGATCAGACAGAATCTCTCGAAGAAGTCCATTAAATGTGATAATATTCGATGGGAGTGTTTCTTATCTTATGATTTATGGTTATCTCGAGGGATGGATCTATCTCCCTTTAGAATTATACCTTTTGAAATTCATGACGTTGTCGAATTGTTTCGTAGCCGATACTGGATCTGATATGTTCTTTTGGCGAAGTATCGACCGAAATATTTCATGCTTGTAAATAGGATTCTTTTCAAAGGATATTTATTTTCACTGGAGAAACGATCGTTAAACGAAAAGAAGATACTACGTGGAATGATGTACAGAGAAAATTTTGGTACATTATGTTTGGTACGTTATGTGGATACTTGAATAGATTATTTGAGCAAGTTTTAGTATCGTAGGGAAACGTTTCCGTGCGGTCCAATATCGATTTTGTCCAATAGCATAAATCTATTAAATTCCTTTGAACATTAAAGCAGTTCATCGACGTTATTCCCGCCTCGTATATAATTTTCAAGCCATTTGATTCCGATCGTACTATTCAAACGATGGGTTAGTTAACAAGGCTTGTGAAATGAGATTTACTTCGTTTACTAGAATCAAATTAACATGAACATTTCATTTTACAGCAAATAGCTAGGTTTTATCAATTTCTATCAAATATGTGTCCTTCCTTGAAATCTGATCTCTATTTAAAACGAATTGCAGTACCGCAAAGTTCAAGCGGTGATGGACCACGGAAAGAACACGATACGTGACCTATATTTTTCTCTTTTTTTGTGGTTTCGGAATGTTAACAAAATTAAATTGTTCGTGAACCGCAGCTAAAATTTAAAAGACAAACACCAAGGTAAATTGTAGGCGACCGCAAATCGTTATGCTGGCTGCGCCGGTAACTACATCGAATTAGGGTGAACCGAAATCAAACCGAATCAAGCCAAATCAAACCGGCACACAAATTGTAAGGGGTAGTAATTGTAAAGGGTATCCACAACATTCATGTACACGTAAACAGCCAATACAATGACTTACTTATAAAATACTTATACATTTTTAAATATCAGTTCACTCAAACCCATGATAATCAGACTTCAAATTTATCATGCGTTCCTAATCACATAGACTACACAACGTATATTATCAGAATATTACAAAGTTTGTTTCTCAATTTGTAATGCTTAATTAAAACATAATTAAACATTCGTGTTTAATGGTTACTACCATGATGTTACTTAACAGGCAATTTAGCTAACGGACCTAAGAGACACACTAGGAGAGATCTGTTATCGGAGTTTAGCGGTTTCCTTGATCCCAGCGTGGATGTCTCTGACGCGTATATCTTCACCTGCAGTGCTATATCCGTATCTGTCGTGGCCTTCGACCCTGGTATACGACCTCAGGATAGATCGTGTCCTCTGAAAACCTCATTCCCCAAATGATTCAACTCTTCTTCACATCATTTTGTCTTCCAAATCTTTGCTGATTTTGCAAACAATTTATTGTACACAACTTATCGAAGTGGTATTCATTCGATAACAATACGTAACTTCATTTAGCGTTCGCTATCCCTTGATATCTTTATTCCTGAACTAGTTTCTCACTATATGCTGTTCCTATAAATCACAAGAAATTTTTATGCTCATGCACGTTTTATAATGAGTTCTTACATACGACGTTGAGGAAAATGATAATGCGCGACGCGAATCTCTATTGCTTCCTCAGGATTGATCGATCAGTCTTGCACAGGGAGCGAGTTTCGTCTGGCAGGTATTTCTGTCGCTGGTGTTAGTTTCGCTCCCGCGGCTGTCGTTTTTCTGCTACGTGTATCGTTTCTTGAATTTCGGCAGTTATGCCTGGAATATCGAACAGGTTATCAAAAGTGTTGAAGGTACATGTATGTGAGGTAACCGTATCGAATGTTGTAGATTATGAAGTTCGTAGGCTTTAAATATTCTGCGTCAGATAAAAGTTTTGCAAATATACGTGTGGTTTTTTATATTTTTCATTTGACCTCTTTAATATTTAAGGACTTAAGGATACTATTTATTAGTATTCTTTATTTAAGAATTTAGTATTTAAGAATTAGAGAGTACACAAATTTCGTTAATGCTGCAGCAGTTTGCTGGAAAAGAACGCTTAATAACTTTATGGAGAAGCAAATTTTTTCAGGGCTTATTGAGGATTTTGCCGTCCACCACGTGCACATTATAAATTACGGTCGAATCATGTTTATTTTATCATCCGGCACGATTAATTATTTCCCAACGATTAATTATTCTCAACATTTCTCGGCAATTAATTATCATTAGACGTTCACGTCTGGCGTTAGAATGGCTGTAATGTTATTGACCGGATCTGAATCTCGCAATTACTATCTTTACTATTTCATATAATATGAAAAAGGAATTAACATTTCATATTAAATAAAATTATTAAATAAAGCACGATAATTTTTTTAAATAGGATTGATGTTGTGATAAACAACTATTGCAATTTAAAACTTTTGTGCAATACGATTGCCGGAATAGTCACGACAAAATTTAATAAAAGAAGATCACTCTTATCAATTGGAACAGGAAGTATCGATTTCATTTGGTAGTTTAATTGATTAATTTTCCATGAGATTGCAATGTCCATTATTCGAGTTCGCTCAACGTTGTTTCCGGTCGCTACGAAAATGAAAGTGTCATACGGAAGGTAATATCAGTACGATGGTACAACATTAATCGGTGGAATTTCTGCGAGGCTCGTGCAGCAATGTATTAACAATTTAACGAGCCGACACCTGCGATAGCTATTATAACACAATTATATACAACGCTTCGTGCGGAGGCGTGTATGCGTATTGCGAATTGGTGCAGCAGACTGCATCCGTACGCTAGAATGCAAAGTGAATTGCTTGAGCTCATAGGTCCCGACATAAATTCTCTCATTATTCCCTTTCTTGCCAAAGTTTATTGAACGTCTATTGGATAGATTTTAATGTAGCATAATCTAAAATAGTAATTCATTGGAAACAGGTACGAATTTGGGTGCTAACTATGTATTCCGGATATGAGATATAAAATTTGATATTGAATTTTGAAATTCTAAAGTGTACTCTGTTCCCTTTTTTTTTTATAAATTTTAATACAATTTTACGAAAAGTATCATATATAAATTACAGATTAAATAATATGACATTTCTCGAAAAAAGAATAGGATATTCTGCTAATTGGATAATTCAATTTTTAGAAAAGCACAATATTAAAAATACCTACGCGTGAGAATGATATAAAAATATGAAGAGAATGAAATTAAGTTTATTGAATATCGTAAACATCGCTTGCAAAAACGCAAAACAACAAGATAGTAATTATTATTATGATATGTGTTTGATGGTTACTTAGACATCTTATTAAGAGTACTTTCAGATTGCATGCTCTAAGCATATTATAATTAAACAAGAAACAATATAAGGGTGCTTTCCGATACTAATATAATCATTTCGTATTAGTTAGCACGTCAGTGTAAAACAATAGACTGCTACATAACTGTACGAGGAATTTCTGCAACTTTAATAACACCGAGATATAATATATGCAGTTAATTACTTCATCGTGAAAGTTTAATCGCTTGGAAACTAAAGTTCCTGTTAGTACCTTGTTAGACATTGTTCAATTCTCTATATGTCAATAAATTATTTAAGCGTTAATATATTTTACGTTTGATGCCTTCACCGGATACTGGGAAATTCATTTGTTAATTGTAACGGAATAGTTCTTGCAGTATATTAAACGCAATAGCTCGTAAATTATTAATAAATATATAAAATATTTAGTTCGTATTTCGCGGCTGCACTACCGGATGTTAGATCGATACTACCACTATCTATCGGTCGTGCGCCGAATTAATGTCGATTGAGATTGAATTCTTCGATTTCCGCCATTACGCTTCCCGCCAATTTGAGATTCACAAGCACACGTCATACTCTGCAGTTTTTGTACATTATTTAAGTGATTAGCGTAATTAACAGTGCCAGATATCGTTAGTACTGCTCAACTCGGCTCCAGAGATGGAAATAACGAAGGTATTTGGAGATTTTAAGTCTACATATATCATTTGTGTCAAATTTTCAACATGTGTGTAATCATTGCAAAAGTAGAATGTTCTTGGCGTCGTTTACATGCTTCAGTTCCTATATCAAGTCACCCATAATAATTCAAATACTAGTAAACATCAATTAGATTACAATTTTAAATTCATAACCTTAATTCATCTCGCGTCATACAAATATTAAGACTATCACACTCCATCGAAAGTCCATTCGAATATTCTCTTTCGAAACATAAATCAAAGTATGAAACATGTTTAATTTTTTGTACGACTACGTGATCACGAGAAAGTGATTACGAAAGGGTGATCAATGGTAATCGTTCGAAAAATTAAATATGATGCCAACAGTTTGTTACGTGTCATGTTTCATACTTCGATTTATTGCTATTGTCTATTATTGTATTATATATATATATGTATTGTTTTGTTGTATATTGATTGTTTTAATATTCGCATTACATGGGATAGTATTGTTAATTTAAGATTATGGAATTGAAATTGAATAGCGATTAACTAGGATTGCCAGGATAGCTTTACTAATCAATCGTAGACGTTGTAAATCTGAGAAAGCATACTGTGACATGATTTCACACTCGTTTATACCGAAGAAAGCCCGTTGCAAAAAAGCTCGTGCAAGTTCGCCTGTCCTTGTAGCACTCGGATAGAATCGCTGGCACGCTTTAGGTGGTGGCGCGCGCGTTACGAAGGGCAGTTCGCCTCCGGCCGCCGTCGAGTACGTACGGATTGATACGACGTTTCTCGAGCAACGCGAGCCTCTGTTACAGCTGTGTGTTATATTCTCGTGACAGTTCAGTGTCCAAATGTGCTACCGGCTACCTCCACCCACTATGCAGTCACTCGCGTCATTTATGCATCGTTCAACGTGACTATTCCTGACGGATAGTGATCGAATGTTGGAACTTCTACATACACGTTGCACATCTGGATTTTGGCGATTTTACTTCAAGTACAGGTATGTTTTACACATAATTGGATATCTTAGAGTTAAGTGTTTTTCATGCAAGATTTTTGACGTTTTAACGCTAGACTCCGTCGATAATATAGGATTCTGTGCCATTTCATATGGGTTTATTGGTATCAAAGAATTGTATCGCTCGAATGAAAAATCGATTGTTATGATAAAACCGGTGTCAGTGTTTTATAATAACTTTTGGAATTAATAGAATCTCGATGATTGGTTAACGTATTTGAGTGTATGAAGTAATGACTATAACGACTACAAGAACACATGCCTGCAATTTGGAGTATATTTTTATCCATAGCTTGTAACATGCTAATGAAAGATTTGATTTCGTACTAATGAAAAGCGGAGTTCATTAAATTTATTTGAAAATCAAAGTAAACCAGAAATAATTCAATAATTTCGCGAATTTAACAAGAATCAATAGTTGAATTCTTTTTCGTTTTTATTTCGGAATTTTTACAATATGCATTGAAACGTGAGAGTTGATTTGATTGAATCATTAATTTAACAACGCTGGAACGCAATATTCCTCCCTTTCTACGTAGTTGAACAGAAGATACTGTGCATACGAGAAATACAGTAACGAGTGATACTTTTATCTTTGTGTGTAGCAGGGGATTATGAATATATTATTCTGATATTTTCTGTACGATTCTGTACCATGGTATTCTCTCGAAAGTCCGACTCCGGTCTACGGATTATTCTTTAGATAATGAAATAAATTACAACCATTGTAGATTTTAAATAAAAGTAGCAAGCTAAAGAGAGATTAATTAATTAATGTAGACCGCATCATAGAAAAAGTTTTCCTACCGTGTACAATTTTGATAACAACATGGTTTAGTAGGTTGCAATGCGTATCTCGAAAACACGCGTGTTTACAATTTTTTGTAAGAAATACGAACTCGGGACTTTGTTTACATGTTGAAAAAGTATTATTTCGTTCATTTCGAGGATCTCGTCATTTTATCAACCATTAAATGTAACGTATATATATAAAGGAATAAGTTTCCTTTTATTTTGAGGAATTATTTCTAACTAAATAATATTCATATTCATATACAGATTATTCAAATTAATACTTTCGTAATTAATGAGTCTTAGGACTCTTTTGTATAAGATTAATCATTCATGGAATTTGACGGATATTTAATTACCTTCTGATTAATGGAACTTAGAAAATGATCAAATTAATTAAGCTCAATTAATGTATCTTCTAACATATATTATGATGTAGTTTGTACAATTTTTACATTTAAATTTTTAATTAAGCGACAATCTAGGAACAAAAATAATGAAAGTTTTCAATCAAAGATTACGAATTGTACCAAAACTAAACTGTTTTAAATAGATTTTGCAGAAGGAAGTAAAGGAATAGAGAACTGAATAATTACGAGTTAATTGGACGTGACTTTCAATTTTGTAACCGTGAAGGAACATTTTCAGATAAATTGTAATTCGTGGTCGGCGAATTATGATGTCCGTGTAGATGATTCACAGGACAGAGAAATAAACGGCTCAATATTCCCTTGTGTATTCGCAAGCCGAGCCACGCCACATTTTCCCCGCAAATTGTTTACGTCTTTTATTTCCGGAAACTGAGCTACGCTGTTACTATTTACTGTGAACCTGTCAGTATGGTGGTGAAGAGGATAAATGATAGCGTTGAGATATATATGATAACACGCTAGTATAGAAATCTTATGAGAAAACGTTATCGAACGATCATAAACGTTAATTGTCACGAAATTTGAGAATTATATTTATTGGAAAATTTAAGTCAATGCAACAAACGTAAGCGAAAACAAAATTTCATGTGATTAGTATAGAAATATCTTTAGTGGATGTTAAGATTTTATTTAAACATTTTTGTTTAAGTCTTGTTCAATCGAACGATAGTGTTTTCCTTCAAACATTTTTTCAATAAAAGAGAATTCTTTCGTTGAGTTTTTTTAAACCTCCTGTGAAAATGTTTTTTAATTTTTACAACTACGTTTTTTTAGTTCGCACCCATTTTTATTCGTGTTTGAACATTTCATGTGTAATTTACAAACGTCAATACACGGTACTTTCAGCTATAATCTTCGCTTTATGGTGCTAATGAACGTTTTTGTTACCATGGGTTAGAAAAAATGTTAAAAACATTGAAACTCCGCAGCTTTTGAAAACTAGGTCACGTTTAAATCTCTTTTGATATTTCACCGAATCGTTAGAACAAAGCTATTCGTTTTCCACTATGTTCATTTGCCCAGCACTTCTTGCAAAATAACAAATTTCAAAGTATAAAAATAACATTTTAAATGAAAAATATACATGGCGAATCATGATCCGTTTTACCTAAATTTCGAAAAATGTCCTTACGTACCTTTATCCATAAAACTTTTCCAGTCGTTTCATGCTATTAAAACGGATAAGTGCCAGGACCCAAAAGAAATCATAACTTCATTGTATTACAAGTTTTATTCATCTCCTTTAAGTCGACCAATTTAATGAATGCTGGAGTCGGAGATTTAAATCGGACGATCCTAAGTAAACTTAGCACGAAGATCGACGTTTTAACAGGAATAAGTACGAGTAAACGGAAAGAGAAGCGGCTCGGGTGCGCGTTAATTTATTTAAGTTGGAATCTATACGAGCGAAGGAATGTAAAAGAAACAGAGAAACGAGGAGGAGAACGCTCAACGTTATTCCGAAATTGTTCTATGGATTTCTCGTCGCGAAGCTTAACGATCAAGAGGAGTCGCGCGGACGTCTCTCCTGGGAAATTACGAATTACATGTTTTTCAATTAAATATACCGAGACTCGTCTACTGGGAAATACAGAGTCGACGCGTGGAGAGGGGTGACGAAAAATCAACCGCGAGATTCGCGTTTGCTGGTTGATCGCGAATTTTAAAGAAGCCGCGTTCGATCGTTTTAACTTGATATTATGAAATGAAAGCAATTTCCTGATCTGATTGCGTGCATTAAATTTAATTCTATTTCATTCTGTTTGATAATTTTGGAATCGGCAACGCGTTGCATTAACGACACATAATATATTTTGCGGACAGTATGGATTGGAAGCATTTGCGTCTGAAATGATTAATTTCTTCCTATAATCTCGTGTTTGTAAAGTTTAGAGATTATTTCGTAGAAATGTCAGAAATATTTATTATTGTTGCAATACTTCATTCGATATTCGCGTTTCTTTTTATGCATAATGCAAAAGGAGTATAGAAGAATAATTGCCCAGTTATGCGGTCAGCTTATTCTTGTTCACGCAGGAAGATTAATCTTGCATTGTAAAGCGGATTACATTCTTCGTAATAGATTATCTTTAATGATAAAACGATACAAATGATTTCACGATGAGCATTACTCCATGATTGATCACCGACTCTTATTGAATTTGTCCAAGAATGAATTGCCATTCCATTACTCACGAGAGTTGCGAGTTACACTTCTAGCAAAACCAGATAAAATCTTGCATGGCGTACAAAATTGTTCAGGATATTTTGAAGAAATAACAAGAAATGCTTTCTCGCATTAATCTAACGTAAGAAGAAATCATTTTGCGATTGAAAGCAATACAGCAAGAAATATAATATCCGCAGCTGCTTGTTCGATCTTTTCAGTGAAATCAGAATTTCATGTCGACGAAATCGAGCGCATGTTATGAAATTCAACTAACGAGAAGAAAAATCATATACGACAAAGAATGAAACATTCGGAGAATATATCTTTCAATTCATCTTTCCCATCTTCGTATTGGAATTTTTCCAATAACGTGTTTGCTTTTTGCGAATCAACAGTTTTCATATTTTTTTTTCCCCCCTCGACCGATGTAAAAAATAGTTTCCAATTACAGGATCATTTCTCATCTGGCAATTTATACGAGTCGGCCGGGGCTTCTCAATACTTTTGGTTTAATTAATTGAAAAAAACTGAGCGTTGCAACGTTCGAAGTTCAAATTGCTGCCTCGTCGGAGAAGGATACTCGAAAGATTTTCGTTCTTGTTAGGAAGCAGTTTCGAGTGGTTATTTAAGTCTGTTCCGCAAACGCAAGCCGCTCCTAGGCTTGCACGTTTCGCGGGCCATTTTATTCGCTTCTTCTTTTTTCCAACTTTTCTCTTCTTTTTCGCCGCCGCCCTCTTTTTCTTCTCTCTTTTCGTAGACCGTTTCTTAAGTATCAGGTAATTAAAAGTTCGAACCCACCACGATTCACGCCTGGAAAGATCAGTGCCAGGCTTGCTCTCGCCTTCTTCGTTCACCTTTCACGAGTGACACGCGGCCCCTCGACTTCCTTTCTTTTTACACCCTTGTTTCCCTTTTTCTGATCGGTTTTTTTGTTGAAAAAGTTTGCGGCTGTCACGACAGGTTCGACGTTCCGATGAGAAAAGTTGAAAAATCCCACAGTGGTTTCTGAGCGAATGCCGACGGTTGTTCTAACGTTCTTTGATGTTCTCTCGCTTTCTTGGAATGCTCTTCACCGGGACCTGGAAAAACTGTCGTACGCTTTTGAACGAAAACTTCTCCCTCGCCAGTTACCAATGAATTTCGACTGAAAGAGATGAAAGCTGCATGAAATATGGTGAGGATTTAATTACGTCTTTTAACCATGATTTCTAGGTTACTTTATTTGCTTTGAGCAGGGTCAAATGTATACAGTATATTCATCATATGATCATAATAATGAAAATATTACTTTATCTGTATCTACACATTTTTTTGCACATGCTAAATTAAGTAACGTTAAAGCAAATACATTGTCTTCCTTTCTATAGAAAACAAGAAGAAAACAAAAATAAAACAAAGAATTTGTTTCAAAGTAATATATCGTTGAAATCTTTCACTGAGCTGAGCTATCTTCTTTGTTTTAAATTGCATTCAACATACAATTTTTTCATTGCAGAAACAGGAGGTATATTGTAAATGAGAAAGTAAGAAGATAAAATTGAATATTTGCCGAGCTACAATGGAAGAGGCCGCGAATTTCGATTCGAACAGACGAGAAGCAGAATTCGTTTTGAAGAGAGTTGAAAAACGCGCCGTTCTTGGATGGAACAGTGCGGTCTGGGGAAAACGATAGGTGCAGACCGTTAATGGTTTTTTAGTTATGCAGAGAAACCATTAAAACGTTTGCCCGCTCTCGAAGAAATTAATTCCAATTGCCGTTATCGCGGTGGTTGAAAAAGGTGCCTACCACCCAGCTAGTGATCGCGGTATGCGGATGCTAGGAGGGATACCATTATCGCCACCACATTTCCCACATCGTGGGTGGTTCGGTCGGGCCTGGCAGAAAACTTGAGTTCTTTTTTCATATTACTTCACGTTCTCGTGCACGAGTATGGAATAACCGAATAATAGAGAGCAGTACGAGCAATAGGATTCTTATATTCCAAAGTCTGCGATAGCTGTTCGATTTAATTGGATTCTTATTAGCACTCCCCGATATCGTCTATGAGTGAGAAAACCAGAAAAAACGAAACAATAATGGTAATACCATATTTTATATTTTCATTAGCCTGTGAAATGAATTAATTGTTCGCAAGGACAGTAAATCATCAGACTCGTGACTACCCATTTTTCTACCAAGCTTTTATTTCTCGAGTTGAAGTACCGACTTTGCGACGATGTTCCGTAAACTCTTATTATCGGATAATTATTTTTATAACGGACCGTAAATATTCATTTTTATATCGGGACAAAAATAATAAACGTCCGATTGGAAAATGAGCACGAGCGTGATGACACCTTTTACCGAGTCGTTTATTTGCTCCACGACATGGTAATTTTATGTGCTTTATGTTATCCTTCGATCGATAGGATCACCACTTCCTGCTTCTAAGTCTTTAATATCTGGAATCTCTGATATTTCCCTGCCTGTTAGTGCTTCGAAGAAATAAGGAATCTTTCATTGTCATTGTCTCTTTCGTTTCGTTTCGTTTCGTTCCCTCCCTGCTGACCCAGTTAAAGGAATAAAATTGCCCTCTAAAAGGAGCTCATTAAAATACTCGTCGATAAATCGACGTTGCCTCTTGCTAATGAAGCTTCCGTAATTCCTCAGAAGGTTCGGCGAAATTATAAACAAAAAAGGGAAAGTGGGTTAACGCGATCGAAAAGTTGAATCGACAGCGAGCATGTAGACGACGACGGTTAGAAAAGAGAGCGGGGCAATTTGCGAGGCGTAACTTCCGAAAATCCGTGGATTTCAATGAGTGCTGGTGGCACAGCTGCTTAGAACGAGCGAACGGTGTAAACTTCTCGGCGGAAATTTGCGCGACGACAGGAAGTCGCCGGGGCTATATTTACGAAGACGGAAATATTCTCGCGGAAGTAAATTCCCGTTTACGATGCCACCCGGTGCCGTTTCGAAAAAGCTTTATTCCGCTGCATGCGCGTCGCTCAAACATCAGGTCACCGGTTATAAGTTGCGGTTTCATTGTATCGTAAAATTACGCCAAGTGTGAAAAATACGAGCCGACAGGTATCAAATGCTTCTACTTAAAATCGAAACGGCATTCCTCGATGCTGTTTCAAACGTGTCGAAAAACAGACGCGGTTTTATGGTATAATTTATGTTTGCCATTCTATGAAAGACGTGTCTGGAGAAAGTTCGGGAATGCTGGCCCGCTTGGTATGTTATCTGCTAAAATAATACACATAAAATAATGATTATCGGCGAAATATAAACAAAGTTGCATTACGTAATCTGCTGATACCAATTTTATTGACGTGTTCGTTAATTTCATATATTTTATGAAATAAAGGACTTGCGAAAGGAGGAGTGGTAGACATTCTTAGAATCTTATGATAATCTCCGCGCAAAGTGGATCAAAAGGTGAAAAATTTGACAAAACCGGCTAGTATTAAAATTGATTCTCTGGAATATCAGTAACGGTGTTAATTTATCGTACAAATCCCCAATTCTAACAAGAATTTCATTATCTTTTCTCGCTTTGAACAGGCTTCGTGCCAGAGGGAATTGAACCGTGAACAGGATAAATCCAGATTTTATCCATAACGAATGGAATAAAAATTTAGATTGGATCAGGTTTCTTCGAGAATATTAAGGATCGAATGGAATCCAGGCGGGCATATGTCTGTCATTCATGAAGCGGTTGGTCGCGGTAGTTAGCGTTGCTCGCCATTTAAAACAAATTCACGCGGTGGTTTTTTTTTCCATCCCCCTTTTTCATCTATCCGGACCGTTGTCAGTCTGATCTGTTTCGCAGTCAACGAATTCCGTACGCGTCCGTGTCGGAACATCCGCTGTTCCGACACCAGCATCGATAAAACTAGCTCAGTGACATTTCTGATCCGGTAAACAACCGGCTGCGCTATTCTTTGTTCAACCGAATGCCAGTTTCGAAAACGATGAACGGCCCCCCCCCCCGTCAGAACTGTAGCATCGATCAGTTTTACGTTGCACTTCGTTTTCTGTAAGAGTGATTGGTCGAAACGAAACGCTGTCAGATATTAGGAAATGATAACAAATATTTATTTCAGAGGTATTTCGTTTTGTCTTCCATTTTATTTCGACTATTTTTATTTAATCCAAACAGATGGGATTTCGATGAAAAAACAAAGTTAAACGAGTATCAAGTAACTCTATACCGTTGCAATAACGTCAACGCTTTTTAGTTTGTTTTGCACGAAAGAAAAAAATTATTTGATGTTGACGCGCTGACAGCGTTTGACAAGGAAAACTTTCAATTTGATTGCAAACGTTCCTCAATCAATTATTTGCTCGCGACTACAATTTTCCTTTCAACGTGGGAATCAGTGTTGAGCACCAACCGCGAGAATTCTCATTGCGAATTAAACGGTGGTGGCACGCGACGGTCACGAGAACGGTTCCCAAGAGGCGTACGATAAAGTCAAACTCGATGGTACCTCGATAACTCGCTTATCGTGGTCGGATTATTCGCTTTCGTCGAACGAGAACGACAGTATCGTTAGCTGAGCGACAAATGGCCACAGGCTTGAAACATCCTACGTTCGCTGTGAAAATCGAGAGCCTTTATCATATTCATATTCATCTTCTTTAACGATCATGATATGTAATATGTAATATTATCTTTTTATAATATCAAAAATTTTGTAAGGAGAAATCAGTGAGAAATATTTACCTATATAAATATAAATAAATATATATATATATAAATTTATTTATTTAAATTATATTTTCAATGAAGTACTAACTTTGTTCTTCATTTTGTTTTTCTAGGATGGTTAACGGAAACAATGAGACACCATTCCAGGAGCGTCGTTTTGTATTCAAGGACGCACTATGATGAATGCGTGAAACTTTAAGTATAAAAGTGTTGCAGGAAGAAAGACAGTGTATTGAACTTGAGAACAAATCGTATAAGAATGTGTCGAAGTTCGCGAGAAGTTTCTAGCCGAAAAGACAGGAGAGGATGGTTGAAATCGGTGAGATGATTCCATAGATTATGTAGAATGTTTTCCTGAAGAGAGTGCGGAATCCCATAGACGAAGATGTGCTGCTCGGGTGGTCCTGGTGGCATCAGATTGACCAGATGTGGCGTGGTTTGTGGAATCGCGGCGCTCGCTGCTCTCAGCACAGCGCTCGTCGGTCCTGCTTGGCTTCACACCGAGGAAAAATTGAATAGTCCTTTTCAACCACGTAACTTTGCCAATGTCGTGAGTGTGCGATTCAACTTGGGGCTCTTCCTGGTCTGTCCAAAGATCGTGGGGCCTCCCAACGTAACATTGAGTGAGTAGCTTTTTCCTTTTACCAATGTAATTTTTGCAGGATTAATTTGGAGCTCTGTTATGGTCTAGTTGATAAGTGATATAGCAAAATGTAATATAAAGTAGTAATTTTTGTATTAACACCGCGAGTGAAACATAACTAGGTAGCACATCTATCAGTGACTCTAATATATTTGCAACCTCTTCAGATACACATGTTTGTTTTAACTATAAGAACTTGCGATTTTCTTTAAGATTTTTTTCAAAATTACCGACTACAAACGTGTTAAGTAAGCTTTGAAAATACGGCGAAGCAGAGATCTTAGATTTCATAATTTTCGAATAGGCCTATTAGAGTATAGGATTTATTTATTCAGAAATATTAGAAATTAGGGTTTCCAATGATTTCTATCCTATATGATAAGTTTATTGATAGATGGATCTATTTACAATGGATTAAACCGGAAACGATGGTTATTTAACGTGAACTAATTGCAGTAAAGTGCTATAATTAAGACAACTAAATGGATAATTCACAACTCGCAACGACTCGGCAACTCAACTCTCCACTCCTCACAACTCGACTCTTAGTTAACGACTCATAACAACTCGGCAACTCAACTCTCCACTCCTCACAACTCGACTCTTAGTTAACGACTCGTAACAACTTGGCAACTCAACTCTCGACTTCTCGCAACTCGACTATCAATTAACGACTGCCTGTTAATTCGTCCTTCTCCCGTAAGCATCCCTTTGTCTCTTCTCATAGCCCCACCACGTACGTGTTCCGTAACCGTCCGCGATCATGATCACGTAGGTAATTCCGCGATTCCTCCGCGTAACTATTCGACTGAAAGATCGACGACACATTGATGGGCCGCTCGGTCCATTGAAGTTTCCAGACCCTTTTGGCCTGTCGGCACTTAGGCTTTCTCGCAACATTGTTTATGGTTCACCCGATATTTCTTAGGCAATCTGTCCACGATACTACAAGAGAAATAATATTCTGGAAAGTAATATTTGACAACGTGATGAAATTATTCTATATTTAATGAAACTTTTTTATAAAATCTGGATAGCTAAAAACTAAAAGAGGTGAGAGAAATTCGGTAGCAAGTAACAATTTTATTCTTGCTGGGAGATTCTCACTTCGTTCCATTGTTCTTTTAACAACGAACGAAGAAGCAGATAAGGTGAAAGAGGAAAACTGTTAGGATTACAAGGCTATCTGTATTCATTAAACTCTTATCTTCCCTACTTAGGCCTTGCTAATTAAATAGTCTGACAGAATTAATACGCGATACCCTTTGTCTTCAACTTCTATCTTTCTGGCGAGCGTTCGCAAAACCTCGACCTTTTTCTCTATTTTCTCATGAAACTTTCCGCGAAGTTCAAGCAGAAAACCTCTATTCAAAAGATCTTCAAGATCTCCCATCAGTCTCGTTCTTTTGCAAAACCTTTCGCTCTCCGATGAAATTGTCGCCCAATTTAAAAAACTGAATTACACATCTTTTCAATGCCATGGTGGCTTTTCAACGTTCCAAAAAATTCTTTCCTCGATCGAGGAAATACTTTTTAAAGTTTCGAAAAATTCTATCCTCGACCGAGGAAATCTAAAATGAAATGTCAAACTTTTTAAAGCACGTTTCGAGGAAAAACATGACGATCTCGATTTTAGGTAAATCATCTAGGGGAATAGTTTCCTAGAAAGTCTGAACGTTACAGATGTCTATCAGACATTTTCACAAAGTCAATATCCCAGCTGAGTTAATCCTGGCCGAGATCCTCGGTTGATCTTGCAGTTGAACAGAATTTCATCCGAAAACTTTCCTCGTAAGTTCAACACCGACAAATATAGAAAACATCGCTGAAAGTTCTCGCGCGCGTTCCGCGCTCCTCAGAAAGCGTGCCCACTCGTGGCAACTTCAACAGAAGAGGCGGCAGGGGAAGGTGAGACACCTTTATCTAGAGACTTCGAAATTTTCTGTCAGCTTTGCGCGTTCTTCTTACTCCGTAAGAAGAGAAGAGAGGGGATCCCGAAGATTGCCACCGCGTTTGAACTTTTCTCGACGAGCGGGCCCACGTTGTCTCTCAACTCTAGGACGAAATCTCGCAGGACAAGGAGGGGTGAATAGCGTTTGCGACAGGCGAAGGATTTTCAGGAACGGCGTCGAGCGAACGTAAAAACAAATGACAGTGGCTGTAAAGCGGGGTCGAGGAAAGCTCGAGAGAAAGGGGCACGGTTACAAGGGTGGTTGCAACCACCCGGACGATGACAATTTCTTTTTATTTCCCTTGCTGTCTCGTCTCACTCGCTCGACCAGCAGCTTTCCATTTTTATTTCTTTTCCTGGCTCTCCTACGTTCTCGGCGCCCCTGTCTTCCTCGTCTGCTTCCCTTTTTCTTACTTTCCTTGCCGTGGTCCAAGATTTTTTTTACTGCCATCCGCTCTATGTACGTCGTACGTGTATCCTCGCATGGGCGTGTCGACGTTACACATCAGTTTATCGCTACGTTTTCTGTTCCTTTTTGCAGTTTAGCTTGTAGTTTTAGTTTTTTGTAGCCTAGCTACTATCTACTGATTAACGATGTAAGTGGGTGTGTGCGATTCTTCGATTTTTCGGATAGGACAGGCTTATTTTCTTATACCTTTAGAAGCTGAATGGAATGCTTCAAGACATTGCTTTTCAATTATAAAAGAACAGTACTTCGAGCCACGTTTTATCTCTCTCGTCCATATAGCCACAGTCTTTCACGATGATCTCAAAACTTGAGTTAATCTTTCAACTCGGAGACCGAAGTTCTGTATTTCACTCTCTCCCGTTGTGTTTTCTTGGCGATGTTCAGAACTGAGATCCAGTTTCGATGAATGGAAGGAAAACACACGGAGAGGGTCAGTCCAAGTTGCAAGTGAGACATCGGATGCTCTTCCTCCTGTATCCTCCTGGGATCAGAGTCTTGTGCTGTTCGGCATTGTTGTCTTTCTCTTTTTTCTTCGTCTCCATGATCTGACATACCAGCACGAATGGGATTCTTGAAGCAACCGTAAGAGAAATCCACCTACCGGGAAATCAAACTCGTGTGCAAAGTTTCCAGGAATGTTTAAGAAACCATATAACGATTTAGTTGTTTTCAAATGACGATCTCTAGAGAATTACGAAAATTGTTCTCTATTTAGAAATAGCGGAGAGGAAGGGAAAAGAATTATCGACCTAAACTAAATCTCTAATTAGAGACAAATTCTTTTTAATACGATATAACATAATATTATATAATGATTCTGGTCGTCGTTATCTATCAAATTATCGTCTCGTCATTTCTAAAAGGAACGTTAAAGTAACATATCGCAACTTACAAGAGGCTTCTCGAGTTTATCTTCGTGGTCGATGATACGTCGTTTTCTTCACTCGCCAACAAAAGTCCATTTTCTTTTCTTTCCTTAGGAAAGCCCAGCGGAGGTTTTCCCTGCAGTTTCACACGATTAATTTCCCTTATGCGATCAGACCCGTTAGAGCGGGGAAGATAAATCTGACGTAACGCCTGGGGATTCCATCCTGGCTCGTTAAAAATGGAAATTACCGGCATTTTAAAAAGCTGATCTCGCAGAGCGTGCGGAAGCGAGCGCAATCGGGCCGGAAAAAGTTGGTAGAATTTGGCCTGGGAAGCGAGCTCGGTCTTCCGCAAAATCTACCAGGGTTGCTAACGAGTCCTTATTATCTTCGTCATCGGTCGGTTTTCGTTCCGCTGCCGACGAATCCTCGTAAGAATCGCGACGAGCACGCTGATTTCCAATGGATCGTTGACTAATGATAGACATTAAATAAAATGCTCGGCATCGTTCCGCAATAGCGACGAGCCGCTGCTACGTTGCGAGACATTACCACTTTTCCGTCTGACTATGCTCGTACTGTTACTACTGATCGCCTACTCGTGGAAACTAGGACAATGTGTTTCGAACACGATAGGGGAAAATACAGGTTAACGTGATTTAATGGTCGAGAGATCGGTAATTATGTAATTTAATATTGCTAGCGGGTAATATTGATAGATATTCGTATGTTATTTGGAAAATTAATATTGTATTTTCGTTCCTTTTTAAATTACAGATCCGTGTTTCGCGAATTTTCGACATATCGATGAGAAGGTATAATGTCTTGTTAAAATCGAACGGTACAGAATGCTTTGACAGGATTATATAGTGCTATTCGCATTAATGATCAGCATTATGTGTTGACTGTAACGTTAAGCCCAATTCTATGTCGCGTATTGATCTCAATCGAGTACAAGGGTGTACTGATTGGCAGATCTGCAAATGATTAAACCACGCTAATTGACCGATTACCGCAATTTCGTGCTAACTAACATGATGGTAGTCTTTAAAGTAATCAAATTACGTCACGAACAAGTAACTAAACTGTATATCAATGCGCGAATCATACAGTGACCATATTCCGGTTATAACCCGGGGAATTTGGAGTTTCGCTATTCGTTTTATTGCTTAACACGAGGCGTTAAACATTACTTAAAATATATCATTTTCACCAGATCTCATTTTTTAAGCTTGCACACGTATATTTTCCCTTCGTACAATTTTCTGCTTTCTCTACTGGATACAGTCAACCTTGAAAGGCATTCAGATATACGTCCGTCCAATTTTATTCATACGATTTCAAGCAAATGGTTCAGACAGTCTAAACCAGATACGTATTCGTAAGTCGAATTTTTATCAGTTCCCAAACACTCTTCATATACTCGACGAAATCCTATTACTCCCGCAATAAAGAAACAGGAGAAATTTCCTTCAATTTGCCACCGAAGCACGATCGCACGTAGAGCTTAGAATCTCGGTCGAAAAAGGAATCCAGCCATTTTCCATGTGGACGGTTAACGATTAGTTGCGAAAAGACCCGTGGTTTCCTCGGCAGCTGTTTCCAGAGTCGAACCGTAAACGGCTTCCGAATTCATTTTTCAAGGAGCAGAAACAAAAACATTGACAAACGACGTAACGATATTATAAAACAATTGATGAATGGCTCGATAGCCAAAGGATGACGACAAAGTGGTGTGTGTATTTCTTTTAGCCCGTCGTCGCAATTCACCCTTTTGTCTTTTATTTTCATTTTCGCCCGTCGCTTCTTCTTCTATCGGCTGACTCTTCTTCTTGGCGCGTATCGTAAGCCGTGCACCTGATAAGTCGCCTTCTCAATGGAGACAAATCGTTGACGTTCCACAGTTTTATCAAAGGTAATTAATTGTCGGGAACGTAACGAGCTCTACTTTTCTCCAACATCGAAATACACATTTTATGAATCATAAATATAAATAACTAAACAGTGGTGGTACGTTCACTGTGAATCTCTGATTTGAAGCTGATGGTTTCATCGACTCGTTGCTAGACTTGAGAAATTATAAATAGGAGTTGAAAAGAGAAATTTCAATGAAACGGTGGCTACCTACTTCGAGTCTGAAGTTTCAACCAAATATTAACGAAGTTGTTAATTATTTAGATACGATAGTGGAGATGGGAATTTAACAACAATTCCCTTTGAGTTTAAGCTGCTTTGATCGTGCTTTCGCAGAATAACAAATGGATCTTTGATATTTTCTTATATTATGAAATTTTACCTAAAACTAAAAGCCGTTTTGCGATTCATTCACGAACAGTTTTAAATCCACGTCGGAGAAAGTTCGCAATGTAGGGTATCCAAGTAACCAAGGAGGTTGCCTTAATTTATTTAGTAAATCCATTCAGAGTGGTGTATGGGCAAAGAGCGTGCAATGCCGTTCCCTAAAGACCGCCGTGTTTCATTCAGTATATTAACGTTTGCATACAAGTACAATTACTCCATTCACGCCTAATCACAAATTAACGCTATTGATGCAAAAATGTAACCAACAATTTTTCTCGAGAGAAAATCACGTAGAATGTTTGCAGAATGTTGCTACAGAAATCGTAATTTCTTTCAGTAGATATACATCATTTTATTAGTACATACCCCTAAGAGATTCCTCTGTTTCTTAGCGTACAAAACCATTTTTCACAATTATCAAACTTACGTGATTCTTCTCGTTTATTCCAGAAAAAATGTTTGCTCCAATGTTAGTTTCCCTTTGCTACTAAATCTTTCTCTTAATTAAGAAAAAGAAGACTTATCGAAAGGATTGCTCGAGAGTCGTCGATCGCCAATTTATATCGTCTAATGAATTCTTCCTTCCCAGTTTATTGGTCACGTGTACGCGTTTTTAGCGATGGATAAGAAGGAGGAAATTCGACAATATAAATCGCAACTGTCTCGACGCGGAGTGCACCCTCGCCACAATAATGAGATTATTTGTAATTCCAGCACCGACTGATCAAATCTTCCTAATTTCCTGGATCCACTCGTTTAAAATTCCGCTCGCGGAGTGCTGTCCGCTTTCTCTGGGGGGAGGGGAGGAGAGAAAACGCGCCCATCCGAGACGACTCTTTCTGGACGAGGTAGAACTGTTGCGGAAGAAAGCTTTCGTTGCCAACTGGAGAAAGAAGCCAAGAGAGAGAGAGAGAGAGAGAGAGAGAGAGAGAGAGAGAGAGAGAGAAATAGAGGAGGGAGCTTAAGGGAGGAAAATTGAAAATAAACGGGCAAAACGCGACTAACGGAGTCGTATTAACTTCTAACGAGTGCTCTGAATACTCTAAATTAAATCGTCGAGCAGTTGGAAATTCGTAGATTCGGATAAAATTTTACCATAATCCGAGATTCCTTTCTTTGTTGGTAGATATCTGACCACGAAGATAATTCTTCGCAGATGTTCATTCTCTAAGTCGTCAAATTTTTGTTTGTTATGTTGGATGAAAATTCGTGGGTTAATATAACATGATGATAATTATTGATTTCTCCTCTTTGATAAATCAAATTTATTATTCTCTTTGATGTGGAAACTTTGCATCCATTAATGAAATAATATGCATTTATTAATTTTTGCTTTAACTAATGCAAATTTATTTGAATTAGTTGCTGTAGTAATTGCAATGTAAGGTTATGATGATAATAATGTTTGTGAATATGCGGATATTTAATACACGGTAATAATTGACATTAATTGCTGTAAAATTGTAATATTATGTAACGTATTTGGTTGACATGTGACCCATATTATGTTTGTTAAATTAGTTTGCAGGTCGTTTTGAGTAATCTGATACTCACTAGGACTTAATTAAAATAATTACTTGCAAACAAATAATTAGCCAATGTCTGATTAAAGATTAGGTATCCTCATTTTCATAGCAGATTACTCTGTGGATCCATTAGGTTAATTTATTAGTTTATCGTTAATAATTAAGCAAAGAAATGACATTAATCTGCTTTATACTCATTGATTTTTGTCCTGTTGTTACAATTTAACGTAATTAACACTTGATTGAAACAAAACCCATTGATCGATTGAAGCTTCTCACTGTGTGAAATTTGTCAAGCCGGATAATAGTTTAGCAATTAGTTTGTGCATCACCGGTCTGTCGCTAAAGACGATTACGTTGAAGTATAATATATTTGATCATAAATTTTGGTGGAAATTTTCAGCACCATAAAATTGAGAGAGTATTTAGAAAAATGACAATTACGTCAACACTATTCATCCAGATATTTCAACTGAGAATTCTAATAAAAAAGCAATTTGTCAGCTATTTCCTCTGAAATCCGAAATATGATTGCGCATTGACTAAAATGTAAACTTAGTGGTTGTTCTCTTAGAATGCAAAACACACCGGTCCTTCGTATAATAAGTACTGCAGACGGTAAATTATGACCGAAATAATCTGGAAATTTTACAGTGTATGAGAGTTCACGATGTTTTTTAATCGTGAAATATTAACGAGCGTTTGTCTTTACTTCGTCGCGACGATAATTCGATATAAAAATTATTTTAACGAATCGCATCGTTTTACGAAAGCTTAAAGTAAAACGTACAATGTTGGAGGAAACGAGCAGTGAAGTTTCGCCGAGTTTCTTCCTTTGTAATCTAGCAAAGGAACGATGGTAACTTAAACAAAGTTTTCTTGTTGCACGCAAAATTAAACTGGTCTACAGATGCTAAACTTCCTGAAAAGTCCTCAGCTTTGCGAGCTTACAATTTTGTTTCTCCATTCACCAAGCTTTCCCCCAATGAAACGATTCCCTCTTGAACTTTTCCTTAAATCGAGAAAATAGTCTTCCCTCCGCCCTTGTTTCCCATCTCCATTGTTCCTCTTTTTCTTTTCCCGGTTTTTATTTTATTTTGCTTTTCCCTTTCGTTGTTTCTCGTTATTTCGATCTCTCGTTTCGTCTACCGGTTTCTCTGTCGCGAAATCCTCTTTCTCGCCCTCGGCCTTGCACCAAAGCAATTTAATCAAAGTCCGTTCCCTCTTGTTTCGTCCTATCGGTCTCACCAGCCACGGCTTTTCTTTTATTTGTACTCGAGCTTGCGGCAAAACTCGCCGGTAGTTACTCCTCTGGACAAACGGAAATTTGAATAATCTTGCCGGTAAGCCTCGTTAAATGCCACCCAATGAAATTTGATGTTGATCGTGGCTGGTGCGAGTGCAAGCTGCCGTCGCTGTTAGTCACGCAATTACGTGATTGCAGTTGTCGGGATTATTCAATTATCGGCAACGTACGACCGGTAAAGCTACGGGGTGTCAATCAAAGAATTCTCGAGAGCGTCGAGATATAACAGAATTAGATTCATCCACCGGAATTTTTTTTATGCTCGTCACTATCAGAATGAACGACGACGTGGAAATATATGTCATCATGAATTTTAGTTCAAATCTGCAGCAACGTTGTTATAAACTTCGAAAGCGTTTGGAAAAGAAGCTTTACGAAAATTATGAGAACATTAAAATATTTTAAAGGGAGATCTATGGAAATTTTTCAGTTTTTGCTATCATATCGACTTGAAAAATATTCAGCCTTCTGTAAAGTTACGAGCCTCCGTATTTTGTTGAAAACTGTGTGGTAATATCGAGAGAAAGGTAAAAAAACGAGATTTCAGGCGGCAAACATGGCTTTAGTGTAAAAAATGTGACTTTTTCCCTATTTCATATAAAATGTTGAATAAAAGTGTGCATGCACAATTTCATCGCGGCTTTAGGTTTACATGTGTACGTTTACGCCCTGCTGCGTTGCAGATACACGCGGACGTCAAAAATTTGACCGTCTGATCTTCGTTGCTTTCCAATTTTTTAGTTGTTACTTTGAATTCTTTATCGCGATGTGTAAAACATGCCATTTTTATGCCAATGAATTTTATGCATGGAACAAAATACGTTAAATTGTTTTGCCTTTATTCGTGAATGTATGGAGAATATTTGGGCAGACTAATTTAATTCAACATTTTGTTTTTTTATTTCTGTTCCTCGGGAATTCGAATGTAAATTCAGAAAACGATGTACGCTAGCTTCAGAATTGTCAGATGATCGATTGAAACGTCGTTAATTAAAATGAAAAGGGAAACTACAATTTACGAAATTGCGTTGCGAGCATTGATTGTGTTTTTCATTTATAGGATTACGCGCTACTGGGATAGATTAAAGCAATTTTCTGGTCGTAATACAACTAAAAGCTTTCCGGTACCTTCATCTTAAAAGCTTTCTTCGGTTTCATTAAATATTGTTTCTGAAGGTGCGTCTGCGCGTCCCCTTTTCCACGGTTAACGTCGAAACACTTTACTATTGACACATTCACGGGGACAAACACCGTTATTTGACCGCTCCGGCGTAGAACTTTATTTCATTTCCAACACGTTTACGTTTGCCACTGACAGGTAATCTCCGCTAAAAACCAAAGCGTTTGAAACAATTAAATCAATGAAGTTACTCTAATTACAATTACTAATTTTTACACAATAAAAGATCCAATTCAAGCCAATTTCGTAGAAAATCGGTGAAATTTAAATAAACGGCACGATATGTTGGAATGGAAGAGCGAAATCAGGGAAATTGGATCGAACGATAGTCAATGGGGGTAATTCCCAATTGTGCTTAACACACTTGACACCTGACGATCGACGTGGTTGCAATTCCAGTCCTTTCGGTTCGTGGTTTCGAGAAATCTAAGAAAATCTGCTGGATTTTCTTGCGGCATTGTCACAGACAGCGGGATAAAAAGGGAAAGAATGTCGTGCGCATAGGGGTAGCAAAAGGGCGGCGAGAGGGTGTGGTAAGCAGCAAGAAACTTGGATCGACTACCTGATGGGACGGTGCCATGTACCAGATGTTCGGTGTGGTTCTCAGTGCCGTAGATTGTGGAATCGACAAGCACTCGACACGGGAAAACTTTTTTCGACTTACCACCTGATCCCATCTATTTTTACTTGATTTACAATTTCGGGGAGCTTTTAGTCTAATGGCGTCGTCATTGGGGTAGGTTTCAAGCAGCTTCTGCTCCTCTGTTAAAATTTCATTACGTTGGTCCGGTTACTTTATTTCAAAAATACGTTCGTTAATCATTAGAAAATACTTTATATCATAATTATAAATACTAAATATCATTAGAAAATTATTACATCGTTTTCTGAATCACGATTTTAATTGATAATTAAAACGGAAGTATTATTATAGGAGTTGAATGAAAGCCGCTTGTATTATTGTTAGCGTATACGATACTTCTTATTACAATATATGAATGTCGTCTTCATTTCATTGAAGTTTCACTATTGATTTTCAAATTTCATTAGTCGGGAACGAAAGACTTTCTGGTGATTTTCTCACGGAACGGTGAAACTTGAAGCTCGAAGTGGATGTAAAATGTTGGGGCCAAGTGCGAACCGTTGTAAAGCATTACGTGGGAATCGCGCAAGTTTTGGCTAAAAGATACAATCGACATAAATCACCTTACTCATTCATTGTTAACACGATTATCGCGGACTAGAAGTTTTCTCATTAATTCGCTGTTTGGAAAGTTCTGTTCTTTCATATCGTTCGTCGATATGATATTGCAAGAAATATCTGTAATTCACGGTATAGAATTGGCTTTTTAAAAAGAAAATTCGTATTTTGTCGGTCTCAAATCCTTTACACAATGCGCGATATGTAAAAATCGATAGCCACGCTAGATTCAAAAACACACGTTCGTGAAATGGCAGTGAGCTTTTGCAAAAAAAATTTTCCTCCTGTCTTTCGTTCGGGAAACCTTTTTATAATCGGCCGTGAACAAATTTTGCAAACATTTTATTCGGTTGTCGTGTACCTTAGAACTGGGTTATATTATACAGGTTTGTTGAAAAAGATGGAGGATTAGACGTGCTATAGATTTCCCGTAAGCGCTTTCTGATTACTGTTTGAAAAGCGAATGCAGTCCGTACGTTCGGATATTCGCGATACGACTATCTATGAAGTTGAAACAGTTGGGACAAAATTTCGGTGGAACTATACGTTTTTCGTTCAAATATTGGCACGTCGAATCAGTGTCCGCGTAGAGACTGCACACGAGAATCATAAGCTTTCATTCATTCATAAATAGGATTGTCTAGTTGCGAGCTAATTTTGCTAGATTTATTGAAGTGGAAGTTACGACTGCGAGATTACGCGATGATACAGATAAATGAAAATTATATGAACGTGTAGTTAACAGCCCCGAAAATGCCTCGTTAAAATTGGCTAGAAATATCTCCTCATTAGTCGAATATTTTATTAGAAGAATACTATCGTATTCTTAGAATTATCATTCTTCTTATACAATGTAGAATATTTTCGGTTATTCGATCGTTTACACTTGTGAAAGATTGAACAAAGAAAATTTGTCGTCCTGCCATCAAGATACGTACGTTAGATTCATCAGAATAGACATGAAACGTGTGCTTTAGTCGTAGTACAGACCGTTGGTAAACATTCATTTGCAGCGTGTACTTTGCTGACTGTGTTCGGTTTATTTTAATGTATCCCTGAACGAGGATAACCCTGCACTTGGTAGTCTTGAAACGAGATTAAATTTATAGGATGACTGTTTAACTTATGAGCTAGGACCATCTGTAAATGTCGTGCTTTAATCCTTATTTACGGTTCAGTTCCACTAAACTTTAGTTACTCGTTTTTATGTCAAACATTATTAAAAAGAGGATTGCTTCTAAATTACAGTTATACCTTAGTTGTGCATGAATTTCGTAATTCCTTTAGAAGACTTTAATTAAAAATTAAATTAAATTACAGATGTTTACAAAGAAATGCGTGTTAATTGGGGGAGGGGGTAAGACGGGAATTTCATTAAAGCGAATCTTTAGTTGGATCCGTCAATATTTCGGTTGCCAATCAAGCGACTCGGATATCGGAATTCAATCTTTATCGCTCGATTTTCCGACGCACCCTCGTTATACGCAGAAATATGTGGGGGCCTGTGCGCATACGTGTACGCGAACGATCACAAACACAGCCGTGTTTCTTGTCGAAACGGCTCGCATCGTTTCGCGGGTACGAACCTATCGAATGCCAAAGTTTCGAGCGTTTATTGCACTTTGACCGTTCGACAGTCGCCCATCGGCACTCTCGACAGTTATTTGTTTTGAGAGGGTTGCGGAAAAAGGACCGTTTTCCTTTTATAGTCCTGGCCGAATCGTTTCAGAAATCTCGATACTCAGTTAGGAAGATTATGGACTTTTATTTCACGGAGATACGATGTTTATTTCGTTGGCGATAAAAAGAGGAAACGCTTGTTGGAAAAATTACTCTAACTCTGTATCGTGTATCGTAAACACGATCTGGCTTGTTTTTTCGAAACCTTCTCTATCGACCCTCTGCTATTTTTTAAATTGGTGTAAAAAAAATCGATGTTTTGAAAATTAAGTTTTGCGAACAGCAGTTTTCGAGATAGCCGAGTTAACTCTCTTGCGAACTTCTGTATTTCTCCATCGTTAAACAATATTTTACGGTACATAGAATATGTTAGGTTGCCAAGAAATTTCTTTTTATCAATCATTGTGTTAGAAAATGATTCGCTTGGAGAAATAACGAAATACTATTCATCGCTTTGAACTAATAGTTTCATTAGCCATTCTACCAATTTTCGGATTTTGTTTTAGTACCATTCCTTCAACTTAAAAATTCGTGAACGAATCGTAGAGTGGGAAAGAACTTTGTTTTGAAGCTAAAATATCGATGTCTATTTTGGCTGGAATTATGTTGTTTCGAGAACTGCTCGAGTTTGTCGCGTGCTAAACATATTTAAATTCTAGTCAAAATGATACATCAATAAAGAACTGCATTTCGTAACTGTTTCAAACTCAAGAAGTATTCTGAAAGTCGAAAAGAAAGGAACAGCGTACAGAGGAAACTACCGGCTTCTGCAAGATTTATAGGATATTGTTTTATGTTCGTGCATGGTTATTGTGATGTTGTTTTATGGTCGTGCATGGGTATTGTAATAGATATTATCATCTGGTATCTTTTGCATACCGAAACGCAGCGTTTGTGTGGAACAGTTATCAGATTTGCGCGTCACGTCAAGTGGAACGAGATAAAGTAAATTTAACGACAGAAGAAATCTCATTTTGTAATTTTTCACGGAATTCCCTTGTCTCTAAAAAGAATAACGAATATTTGATTTTTTCTAAAGTTCAACAATTAAAGAGCGTAACTAATTGCCTGCGATTAATTTGGCGGAATTAAATTCTGTGGATATTGTACATTTCTCTGAAGAAATAACTTTAAAGCAATTTCGTTAACATTCTCATTATTTTGCGAGTCATTGTAAGTGTATTAGTTCACAAGCCATTTTACGAGTTACATTCGTTTCTTTTATTACTTTGCTTTCACCTTAAATTCTCTCGAAACTTGTCGCATTGCTTTGAAATAAAATAACTATTTTTAGTTTTTTTTACTTACTAATTTTAATTTTTATTTAACGAGTATCGTATTTCAATTTTTACGAACAGTGTGTAAAATACGGGAAACCAAAAATTAAAAGTTAATTAATGTAAATGAAAATCAATTCTGTCTAATAATACCGCTAAGAACGGAATCGAATTCATTGGGCAACCAGAAAACATTCTCATTTCTCTTTTAACGAGATCGCAGTCTGATAGTTGGTGTCATCCAACAAAATTCCTTTTTCCATCGATCTGCAGATGCATTCAACTGGAAAGCGATAAAGCAGGTTCGTTATCAGAAACGATATCTTTGCTCGAAGCGGTAATCAAGTTTCAACCTTCCGGTCGCGGTACGCTTCCGGCTTGCTAGTTTCCCTTGCTCGCTGCGGCTATTAAACAACGCAATCCGTGATTCCACTCGGCCGATAAATTAATTTTCCGGCTTCGTTAGCGCCATAATGAGCTCGTCAACCGTAATTCTCCATCGAAGTCCCTCTGGACGAGAACCGCGTTTCGATAACAATAATCTGTAGCGATTCTACGTCTCTTTCTAGCCTCAAGATGATATCGAATCAGTACATCAGAATTTTTCTAGGAAGATTTTTAAAAAGACATTTCAATAATTAGCAATTTCTAGCTTATTTTTCAGAGCTGTAACTTCTGATTTGAAATTTGTATAAACTCGGTGCATACATATTGCAAAATAGAAATTAAGTACTCGTCGATGCAATAATAAATTTTCAAGAAACTAGCCACCATTATATTTTTATTAATTAAGGAGCAATATGAAGCGTATAGTTTGATAGAGGAATTAATATTTATATATAGTACTTGAGAAAATTGGTTTTATACTATAACTGTGTTTGATTTTGTTGAAGGTCTCCGCTTTTAAGAAAACTTTACATCTGGTCTTTTTAGCTTTCTAAAGCATTGAAGCCATCGACAGTGCATAGACAAAAGGCTGCGACGAAGGCAGACCATAAACAGTCGAAAGGCGACGTTGACTTCGGGGTTTTTCAGTTATAGAGTAACACTGCTAGCGTGCGGATCTGGACCAGCTCATATTATTATTTCAAATTTTTTGTACTTTTCACTTCCGTATTTCAAATATATTTTTCTACCTTATAATTTATCCACGCGTCTCTCTCATTATACATCTAATAAGCTCAGCAAATTTTGATCATAACGTAATTAGCCATCGGTACATTTTAATCGATCAAGTAGTTTACCTTTTTCATATTTCTCAGCATGCCAACAGTCCATAATGACACTACTGATTGGATGCATGCATAATTAATTTCTCAGAATCGAGATCTGCTATTATAATCAGCAGCATCGTGTACATAGCAAACAATGGAACGACGAAATACCGCGTCGACGCAAATTTCCATGAATTGTTGTTGCATAATTAATATTACGCTTATATTAAAATAGTTGTACAAATGCATTGCATTTCACGAATATCTTCTGTATCTCTTCCCCTCCCCCTTATTTCTGTAGAAAATATTTTCATATAACAACGTTACGAAGAAAACGTTTAGCTTCCTCGATTGTTGGGTTGAAAAATCTATAATCGTACTTTAAGAGTTAATAATGAAAAGGAAGTAAGGAGAAGTGTTGGGAAAAACGTAATATATTTCGGGGATTTATGTCTTCTCCCGAAGAAGAATTTCTCTTGGGTAAAAGTTATTGCCTTAGCAGCCACTCAAGTATACCGGTTCACGTATGTCGATTTATGTTGCTACTGATAATCTATAAAAATTGAATTATCAATACGACGGTAATTCCTAGAAAGGATTATTATATTACAGCATTGTTTTTATACTGTGTTTAAAGCTTTTTCGTATTTCATTGAATATTTTACTTTTTGTGGTGCTGTTGCGAGTAAAAGTTGACTCGTGTATAAAAAATGTAATAAAATATCTAAAAAATGCTTTGCCAATATATTCGAAAAGTAATTGCTGTTAGGTTATTGTATAAATTTTATGTTATTACGTTGAAACGAGAAGAATATATCGTTAATAAAAAACGCAATATAATATTGTTGGTTAAGTTCTCGCAGACTTATGTTCATATTGTAGTTTTCACGCTTTCCAATTTTTCTCTTGCAACAGGATCGATCGCTATTCGAGAGAAACTGAAATTCTATGTCTTCTGCCGGTTGAACATACATTTTTTCGTTTATTAAACATCAATCTGTTCCGCTGGTGAATCTAACTCTGAACAACTTTTACTCACATATTTCCTTTGTTCCATTCTAAAATTTTAGAACAATCGGAACAATTTTCTATTGTTTTATATTCCGACAATAATTCTCTCATTCAATTTTCTTTCTTCAACTTTAACTCATCTGTATTCGAGTTTCTTTTTTTAACACTATAACGCAAACGTTCATAATTTTCCTACGTACAAAGCTTTCATTTCTTGCAAATAATATCTTTGATCGTCGATTATTATCCAAATGGCATGTCCTCCAGTCATTAACCAAAGATAAAACGCGAAATATCGTATCGTGAAAATAAAAATTTATGAAATCTATAGATGCCTAGAGAAAGTTGTAAAATTCAGAAACGTTCATATCAGAGAAATATCATCGACTCACATTTGCGAGTTTGGTTTAAATATGTGCAATGTGCAACGTTGTATCATAGAAATAATAATCTGGCAAAAATTTGTAAAACCGAATGAAATCTGGACAAACTTAAATACATAAATTTCACAAACATTTGTGTTGGAGAAATATCGATTAATGTTTACGAGCTGTGGGGTTAAATATGCAGGTAACATTGACCTTTCAAAGTCAGCAATTAACCGAACGAGTGGAGTTCTCTTTCGTCGTCTCGCTCTTTTTAACAGTACGCCTATCAATAAAACCACCCTCTGTCCTCTTGTAATGGGTATCCACGTCCTACGGAAAAAGGGAAGGTCGAGCTGCTCTTTGACGCGCGAAAGTCTAGCCGATGGAGAAGAGGACAGGGGAGCAGGGATAGAAAAAGGTATCTGAAGCTTCGGTCTGGGCCAAGTCGTCTGAGCAAAAGTTCGTGGGATGGAGATCAAAGGAACCATGTAATTTACTCACAGAGTCGTCTCCTATCAGTGCGATGACTGCCATGTTGGCACGCACACGCGTACACGTATCGCTGGTTGTATTATATTTGTAGGGGAAACTATTCGCAGATGTTCATTAGGCTTCGATGAAACATACGACTGCTTGTCGAAACAGAGTGTGGAAAGATCGGAGTAGAGATGTTTGGTTAGTAGAGGCTCTAATCTTAATCAACGCTATGGATCAATTTACAGGACATTAATGATCGTAGCGAAAAAGGAATTGTCATATTAGTTTGGAAATCATAGTAATTAACTGTAATGTTAGTACGTGTTTGTCTACTTATTTGCGGCGTTGGAATTAAGGAGTGAACGAAACGATAAATAAAAGAAGAGGAGTAAGAGAAGTAAGAATTCCTTTTCATTCAGAATTTTCCAGTGGTCCTTTAAGTCCCTTAGAGTGCTATGGATGCATATATGCGTCTGGCGAATGTCATAGGTGTGGACTAAGGACGTATATATGTGTCTGGCGAAAACCATCGGTCTGGACTAAGGACGCATATATGCGTTTGTCAATTTTTCCGAGCACCTACGCAGAAGTAATACTATTACGTTTGTGTGAGATAAATATAAATGCATTTCAATGTTAATGCCGCGTTCGAAGAAACTGTCCTTTTTTTTATTTAATACTTTGCATTCACAATTTGTCCAATTTGGATATTTGGTAGAATAATCGTGCCGGCACAACACAATTATTAAGAAGAAAATGTGTTGTTTGTGTGAAAAATAAGAGAAGGAACGACAGAAAATGCGATATCGGATTATGTATCGATAATTGTTTTGAAATTTTTCATGCACAACTGAATTATTAACTTGTGTTATATTTACTAAATATAGTTTTCTAGTTTATTGTTTTCTAGTTTACTACCCAAATTCTAGTTTATTGTAAATTTCAATGTTTATAATAAATAATTAATACTAAAAAATAACGCTCTTGAATCATTTAATCTCGTGCAAAAGAATTACTATAACTTATTATGATTTGCGCTTTGAATAGTCAATCAACAGAGTTCAGTATAGCGAAAAAGTATTCAGTCCACAGCGATTGTCAGCGCTGGCAGCGTGCCGTCCGTACGGATGGCATAGGCTCCGAGTATTCAGCACTCTAAGGGTTAAGTTCTAGATATTAAGGCAAACAGTAGATGATACACCGGCTGTATTTCCAAAAGAAGAATCCCGGACAAAGATTCTTGAGAAATTTTATTTCGAACGTAAATGCATCCCTTTAACGAGCAGTGCGAGAGAGTGGCCACAGTAGTTAACGAGAAAATGTAAAAAAATTTCGAAACAACGCGTGACATGTTAATAACTCGTGGTATATAAAGTCGCAACGTGTACGAAATAAAACGCGCATGCTTAAAAGTGACCTATACCGTGGTAGTTTTACCGAGGAAAAGGGCGGTCATAAACAGAATATGTTCACGAGACACGTGTGTAGGTTCGACCGACTCCAAGTTTCTACCTCTGACGCTCGTACAAATGCCAGGCGAGGGAGCAAGCGTTTATACGCGCGACAAGAGATCGTTTTCGTTGTGCCGAAGGTTGCTCGTGGAGAGCGTGGACGACGACGTAAAAATTGCCAGAGGCGATGCGGCACGTATACGTCGTCGTGAAAACTTCCAGATGATTCCATTTTCCCATGGGATGCTTAGGGAACAACAGAGAGCAACGTGGGTCAGTGGAGACCTGCAGTCACATCTTGGCTACTATGACGCGAGCAGAGAGGAAATAGAGAAACGGAGAGGAAGAAGGAAATGAAGAGAGACGCCACAATGACCATGGTTGTGTGTAGCGCTGTAACTTGTCGGCATTAAGCCAATTAAGATGACGTATGGCTGCAAAACTTTCGCTCCACGAACCGCCACCAAGGACAATTAATTTCGCCTGCTCGTTCTTACCACCTTATAGCTAGTGATGGGATCAAGCTCGAATCATATTCATGAAATCGAGTCAATTCCAATACCAAAGTTTAGTTTCGTTTTCATTGTTACTTACAAGAACTTGTGTTCCATTTTCTGTATTTATTGTACAAGCACTTGAGTCAAACGAGATAGTTTCGAACGAGCACTGGTAACTATTTTGTCATCCGAAAACATCGAATCTCGTAAAACTTAATACTTCAATCTTGAAAGATAAAAAAGTACGTGTATTTCTGTTTACTTGAAATTTTCCAGATGAATTCAAACCTACTTGTACATAGTTGATCCCATCGCTACTTGTAGTTAACGCGACGCCATGCTGCTAGTTTTACCTTCTGGTAGCTGGAGTTGCAAACAGAGTCTCGTGTCTACATCCTCTATTTCTTCCTTCTTAACTGTTCCGCGTGACACACGATAATTTTTCACGTTTCCGTCGTGGCGAACGGGAAAATTGATTTCTGGAGTTTCTTGTTGGTTTGCTGGTCATCTGTACGATTTGTCACAGGTAACGTCTGTCGTTAATTTGCCCCAGGGGCGGGTCGATTTGTAGCAGTTTCGACTTCAATTAAGAAGATCGGTGCCAGACCGGGAAATTTGTGGCAAGATTTTATAAACCAGTGGCCGATCCAAGATCCGAGACACGGTTAACTCGACGAGGGAAAAAGTTCGGAAGAAAATTAACGAGATCGAAGCAAAAAGATTTTGTTAGCTTTCGCTAACTCGATTATTGTCTCTAACACGACTCGCTTTTTTTACGTTTGCTCGAAGAGATTGAATTATGAACCGAAATCAGCAGTTATATGCTCATAATGTTTGCTCTATTTGTTTCTTCGTCGCATGGGTTCGCTTTTCACTTTGGTTTGGCAGCGCTCCACCTCTTCCTAATTTACATGATCTCGTACATACAATGTTCTCTACCGATTTTCTTGTTGAAGATGAGAAATCTTTGGACCTTGTCCAAAGGAGTCGCCGGTGCAGGGAATGTTGATAAAATGATTAAATCGTAATTTTCGCATATGTATATATCGTACTGTATATAAGAACTAGAATTCACTGCCGAACTACTTTTGTATAATATTTAATTAATAAGTATTTTGTTCCTAAAATCTAGATTTCTAAAACTAAAAGAATATCATTCCTTCAAATGCACCGTGATTTACGATAGGATCTGAAAGGTCTGACCCCGACACGGTAAAATACGTAAGAATTAACACATTCTTCGTGCACCAGTTCTGTTCGATGGTTCATCGACAAGAGTTTATCGTTCGTTTGTTATCACTTGTACCTTGATAATAGGCAGAATGTTTCCAGTTGAATCACGGAGCCCTGAATTCGAATCGACAGCCGTGACGACGCGAAATTCTCGTTCTATTTCCTCAATTTGCGAGCTCTGGAGCATGCGATCCGCGTTAAAAGGGTCAATAGCGTCGACAGGTATCGGAGTCCTTTCTGAAAGGCTTCTCACATCCGATTAAAGCGGCCGTTGCGTCATTTCCGTCTGGCCACGTGCTGGATCGAAAGATCGAAGGGAGCGGCCGCGTTTCTCTCTTTCTCGATTTGATTCGTGTGGCATTCAACGCGTCTATCTACGCGTCATTTCCGGTTAGTTAACCTCATTGAAAAGCAGACCCGATGCCTCGGGCCGACTTCGATTCGAGATACGCGGCTGGAATGCGCCCTGGTTATATCATCGCGAAAGACATTTCCTGTTACTCGAGAAAACGGGAAACAGGTGGGTACATGTTAGCTTTAGCCAACCAAGTTGTAGATGTGGAGATAGAGAGATGGTGACATGGTCGCCGGATGGAGTGGCTTTTATATGAGTTGAATTTTAAAGCGAGAGAAGACGCCGTGTATCGATAAATCGCGTCTATATTTATAATGTTCTCAAATTCAACGAGATGTCGTCAAATCTATTTAATGGTTGTTAAAATTTCATTTAAAACTTGAACGCGAAATAAAAATGTAGCGAAAGTTTAAGTGTCCCGAATGAAACTCGATGTAATTAACGGCGCGATTATTAAGAACTTTGAATCGGCCATTCTGAAGAAATATGGCCGAATTAATTGAATCTTGCTTCATATTCTAACATCCTTAAACGATTAACGTGAATTTAAGTTTCCCAAGGAAGCGGACACCAAAATGATGTACATTTAGTTGGAACGTTTTAACGAGAAAAAATATCACAGAGAGGAAATATTCAGCGCCAGACACGGTACTCGAGAGACTTTTTTTCAAATTTCCAAATGTTGAGTGTTCCGCGCTTCCGCTGAATCCGATAGGAGGCTCTTTAAAAATGTCACGTTGGAAATTACGATGTTCATATTTTTAAACGTTTCACATATGATTTTTGCATATTTTATATGTTCCAGGAGAAATTTTATGTTGGCAGATTATCAAAAAGAAGTTTAAAATTGTCCGTACATTTAGAAGCATCAAATACATCAAAGTTTAATGAATTGGTTTTTATATACGAATGCAGTGTTTAAAAGATTTTATATTTGATTCAGAGTTGAATTGAACTTAATGATCGTAAAGTTTAATAATGTTTTAAAGTGACGAACGTATAAAATTCATATCGACACGTGTTCTTCTCGTGAAATTATTTCACAATTCCCATGGAACCAAGAAATCTTGTTACAAGAAGATTTTGAATCGCGAACTTTCATAAATTGCTCGAAGAAAAATCGCCATCAGTCCTGTTACTGTTCATCTAAAGTCACTTTGTATGTAATAAGGGACTTCAGTTCCATGAAACTACTTTGAAACTTCACGCTTCTTACATTTTTACTCGGCGAGTGGCAAAACAGGTCGATGTTTCTTTTGAAAGAGCATCTTCGAGATGCATATAATGGAAACTGTTTAATAACGTGCATTTACCTTTGACGATGATAACTATGCAACGTTAAAATTGCTCATAAAAAACTTTTAAGCATCCTGTTCCGCCTTACGAGAAATTTGTGCTATATTGGATTTTTAATAGAAGTTATTCAATCGCGCTAGCAACGTAACGTAAATTTGTTACAAACATCAAAAAGGAAGTATTCGGTCTACGTTGAATTTTTTAATACAGCAAATATGGAAGAGCAATGAATTATTTCGAAAGAAACGTTTTATACGAATTTAATGGAAAGCTCGTGGAAAGGCAACGTGTTACTTTGCACTAAACATCTTGTAATTTTGATATTTCCAAATTTTACATTCACAAATTTGTATATTTGCAGATACGTTTTCAGATTTTTTTCAAATTTGATCGCTATAATCTCAATAGCCTTATTACATTATAAGAGTCTTGTGTCTTGTTATGCTAATGAGATTTCAAAATTGATGTAGCACATACGATATGAAGACGTAAACGTTTTCTATGGCAATGTTCGAATATAATCATATTTCTGTCTAAATAAAACTCGATATTGATTTTACAAGCATCTGCGTGCTACTAGTAATTACACAAACAAAAATCTGAGTTCGATGATTTGAGTATTAATCGTAGGTATATTCTATGCAATCTTTTCAAACGAACAAGCGATTGTATCGTACTTCAAATTAAGTGGTTCCATATTCGTAAATTCACCATAAACTCTTCGATACGTAAAAGCGAAGATTCGAAAGTACAAAGAATGATAATCCTAATGGAATGTGTGTCGAGGTATTTTTGTTTCGTCAGGATGGCAGCTCTTAATCCACTTAGCGAGCCTTTTAATCGCAACGAGAGGGTAGTTTTTTGCGGCGATAACAATAGCCCGTCCGGATCCGCGCTATTAGCAAACGGTGCACGCGACTATGCACGTTTAACCAGCGTAGCGCCATAACTGATCCGAATTAATATGGCTTTGGATGCAGAACGCCGCAACAGAAACTGGCCACGGTAAGAATTTATGTTTCACAGCAATTAAGCTGGAACGAATGGCTTACGCAGGGCCGCGTGCTCGCCGGGAAACGTTCGCCGATTGATTCGCGGCTGGATGAACGTCTGTGTTCACCTGCGCCACGGATTTCAACGAGGCAATTGAATTTCATCAAACTTAGATTTGCTGCTGTGTGTGCCGAGCTATTTGCGTTTTGTAACGAATCCACCATGTGATTTTCTTCGGCGATCGATCGATTTTATTGTGCGGATATCGGGAAAATATTGATCGAGCACAATTTAAAAAGAATCGATTGTGATTTCACATTGATCACGCAAAACTTTGGAGGAAAGTTTCTCGTTCTTGAATTCCGTTAAGACTCTATGGCGAGATCTTTCCGTAATCTACCTCTTTCCCGAGATTATTCCCGTAAATTGGACTTTATTCGGTAGCCGGAGAAATTCTGGTTAGTGGAATAAGTTCGAACGGTCAGTCGGGCCGTTTTCTTCTTTTTTTTCTTTTTGGCCCTTTTATGCAGGAGAAAAAATTGGGAATTAAGCTTACGTGGATCGTGCGTTGGAATTTCTCGTTACTCGTTTAAATCGTTGTTTAATTCTATGCAACACTTGTATGCTGTCGGAAATTCACGCACTAATAGGCTGTCGCGATGTACAGAAAACGCGTATAATGGAGCAAGCGTTTAATTAAGCGCTGCTCTGCGTTGAAAGGTCTTTAGTTATGCGGATGTATGTACGTGTCGTCCATTTTTGTCGATCGTATTTCGTTTGTCCTCGAAATTTGCTGTTTCACGATGAAGCTACAATAGAGTAAGTAAAATTAATTAACTGTTAGCGAGTGTAACACTTTGTTATGGAATCCGAAACACTGTATGTCTCCACACGATTATCACGAAGACGAGGAAGCTAAATTCCTTCGAACGCCAAGAGAAATATTTCTTGAAGGAATGTTTCTAGAAGGAATTCAAAACGGTATCTGGATATTAAAAAAGAAAATAGAAAAAAAAACAAATATTAATATATTCGTGCATTGATTCGTCAACTTGGAACCGCCGATCTGGAAATGTTCCAGCAAGAGAAAAAGACCGATTATCCAAAGTTTGGTTCCTGGCTGTCCTAATGTTACCGACATGGATCGCTACTCACCGCGAATCTAAGAGGAAAATTTCCTACTTTCTCCCCTTTTTCTTCGTTGCTAGGATTTTCTCGGTTCCTCTTTCGACGACTCGTTCATCCTTTACCATCTCCGCCATAGACTCTAACCGCTTCTTTCATAGCTACGAGAAGGACGAGGGAAACTTTTGTTCCCCTACCAAGTCAACTTTCATTCGTGTTCTTTTTCTTTACTCACCTTCTCGCCTTTTCGCGCGCCACTTTTTATCCCTGCCTGCTGGCAAATTCAGCTTTACGAGCGTGAATCCGTGAAAGTTCCACACGTCGCATGACGAGAATGTGAAAGATGTAAGAAGCAAATGGAAAGAACGAGTATTCATGGTGTGATCGCCATGATCAATTGATGTTTATGTTAAAGTACGTCTCGTAAAAATACGTCTTTATCGCACGACTATCGTGTACTGCATCGATCGTAGTGATGCTATTCTAAATTTCGATACAATTTGAAATCAAAATAAAGAATTTTCGTTGACGATTTGCGAGATTTCACATGTGGCAACTGCGACATTACGGTTGTAATATTTGAAAAGCAGTTTGGTTTCTTTCTTTTTCCTTCTTCTTTCTTTCTTATTTTTTTCTTTCATTCTTTTTTGCCTTAATTTCGGAACCTTATTTATGGAACTTTTTAAATTCTGCGAATAAAGCGACGAATCATTGCGTCGGCGCCGCACACCAGCTGGATAAAACTAACGAGTTCTCCAACGTGGAAGAAGCTGGATACACGTTTTCTTTCTGACCATAGAACGTTCAGTACACAAACTTTTCCATTTTCCCGGTAGATCCTCGTTTCGTGCTCTGGCTGTTCCCCGGGTTTTTCACCGACGAAAATCGCATGGAATCTGCATTACATATTCCGGAAGTTTGTATGCGGTCCACGGGTTGTAGGTCAGCCATGTCCAGTACGGAATCAGGAATGTACACAAAGTAAAAGCTGACAGAGTACTGCAGACAGTAGAGGCAAACAGAACTGCGGTTAACCCTCGCTAAATACCTATATGCCATGCCAGATCATAGATGATGGACTACTAACTACGTCGCTGCTCTCTAGTAATAAGACGATGTCTCCGATCGGACGACACCGACGCATCGAACAGTGATTGCCTATTGACAGTGGCACACATCGCAAATATAAATACACACGAGCTGGAACTGTAATCGGTTGACATATTCGACGCGTTTCCGATGCACCTCGTATAATACGCGCGTATTACTTCACCGGTGAACAAAACATTTTCTGTCGGTACACTGACCGAGTTTGGAAATGTTTCTCCTTTGAAAACACGTTTTCATGGCGAAACACGTTTTCAGAGTTATGAATAAATTTCGCCTTCGAGCCGCGGTTTCGCATAGTTGCCGCAAAATATTATCGCATAGGAAGATGGGGATGCATTATGAATGGCTTGAAAAAATATTTACGAGATGCGTCTTGTGGGAGCTAGATTCGAGAAGTTGAACAAACTTCTTCGCTTTTAAATTTGTTTTTGATTCTTTGATTGGTATTCTCCCGACATTTTATGCAATTTATAATTTCAATGAGTTTTTTTAAGTCTTAAACGAAGTTTTATATAATTTGAATCACGGTCGAGTGATAGAAGACGTTTGCAATTTTGTAAGCATAATTCTACTCTGCCGAGGACTTCAATTTTCATTATCTTTTTCTATAAAATTTCTAACACTATATCGAAAGTCGAAGTTAAAATTTTAGTAAGCTTAAAGTACCGTGAAAATCATTAAAAGTGACCGTTCGCAATAAATCAACGCAAGCATGTCCAACAAAAGAACATTGGAAAGCTTTCGATGGTTCTGGCAGACACGTCCTTCCTGGTGTAACAACCGAAAGAAAGAAAAGTATAAAAGGTGCCGAATAACTTGTTACGGGATAAAATGCACGACCAGGTAGAAACTGAAAGGGGATACATCGTAAATTGAGGCGTTATCGAAGCTTCGAAACCCTTTAGCAACTAGATACACAGCGTCCGACACTGAACAAGGTTGGAAAGGAGATAGAACTATCGAGAGAAACGTAGACAGATCATAACCAAGGAAGAAACCGAGAGAGGTAGAGAAAGGAGAACCATGTTCGTACCGTTTCCCATTGGTGGAAAATTCAACTCGTGTCCGAGTATTCGAGTTTCTTGTATAAATTAGGAAAAAGTGGAAATACGTGGAAACTTGGGGAATCAGCTTCATTTTACGCTCTTATTCTACCCTTTTACACTTCTCCAATCACTTCGAGCAGATGTTGAACGTCGATTTTTTGTTCTTTCTCTATGCTCTTTTTATTGTGGTGGAACAGTGAAAACGGTGTTTTCGAAGTTTCTTTCTCGAACGTTTTCGAGAAATTGGTCATCGACTTTTGTACCCTTTTCGCGCTTACAAGTGTACCAAAGGAGGTGAAAAATAGACGTTAGAGAGACAGCTCGTCCCTCTTTCGTAACGACACTTTGAAACTTACGTACATGGACACGAGAGTTACGTACATCGACGTTTTCACCGGAAGAAAACTTCCCGTGTGGGCGGGTGTGGTGCTAGTCGTAGTGGAATGATGTCTAAATGCGAGACCGCTTAGCATTTCTTTCATAGATTATTTTCACTCGAGACGTTTCTGCATGGACAAGAGAAAATCTCTCCTGACTTTGACTGTGAATGTGAAACAGACTTGTGTATGTGCTTGAATTTTTCTCTTCTTCTCCTTTATGTCAAATCGAAAAACGAGAAACGTTGTCAAGAAAAACACGTAAACACATTCGTATACTATTCGTAAATTTAACGACTTGCTTCTAACACTCGACCGATCTGGCGAAGTTGAAATCCATCGCGATTCGACCAGTTGGAAATATAGAAATTGATAGATCCAATGTCAACTTTGGCAATCAATTGATTTAGTTGGACAAACGATGGATCAATCACTTTGACGTGATACTAATTCCCATTTGAATAGTGTGTTAAATCGTGATAATAGAGAAGTTTCGTAATCACAGCATCGCGGCACACGACCCGCAAAATCTCGTGCATTTGCCTGAGAAGGCAGACCTCGTAGGCTGAATTATGCCAACAAATTTCACTGGTCCGCCTTGGCAATCGATCTTCTCAGTCCCCTATAGGAATGCGAGCACTCACGGAGCTCGCAACTACAACGACGTATTGTGCCAACGATAAATCGAGCGTCGACGAGCCTTCGAGACTTATGGAGAAGGCCATGGATTAACTGGCGGTGCTAGAAAATGCCAAGACTCGTATTCACTCATCTGGCCGAAAGGATTCTTTGCGATGCATTACCATAAAGTTCAGCGAGCCACGCTATTGAGAAGTACCTCTGTAAACATTTTCATCGTTTCTCTGCACAACATCGATACGTTACATTTCCAAGAACTTCTTCCAACCGTACTGATTGTACTCTTTCATTCCTTCGTTTCGTTTCTTTCGCCCTGCCTTCGCCGTAAACGTATCTTTACAAGACGTATATCCTTTCACGTGGAAGGATGTTGACTCAAATTTAAGAGGTTTCTATGAAATTGCTGTCGTCACTCTTTATTCTGATTCCACGGTTCGAACTGATTTCATTAAAATTACTCACTTGGCTAGCTTTCTTCTCCAACTCGGATTAAGATGTTATTGGCAATTGGCAGGTGTAGAAGTAATTCTTGTGTTTGTAGTTTTATAATATATATATATTTATATGTGTTATTTTAATCACATTGTTTTCCTCGTAATATGGAACTCTACTACAAATAGTATTAGCCGGACCTTTTTCAAATCCTCTTGTTATTTCGAGTATAAGCTTGTTTGCCGAGATTTCTTTTTCTCTCGTTACGTGGTCTTGAAATATAATAGACTGTCCTCTTCCGACATCGAGTAATATCGTCAAGTGGACCAACTATTTTAGTTTTCTTGTTATATAAAATAAATATAACTTTGTAATTGTATATTCGATTTTGAAATAAGTACATGCCAAAAAAAAAAACAGATTTATTATTTCAGTTTATATAAAGTTTCACAAAATGAATGAAATATTCATGTTTCGAGGTTTCGTTTAATAGTTATAAATATATTTGTAATGGACACCATAAGGCTTTAAATAAATACGATTTCTCAAGTCAAAACGCATTCGTAAGTAGTTGACACTGTCGTGATTAAGGTTGGAGAATTGTGTGGTGCAGTGAATTTTTGTCTTTCATAACGGTATATGTTGTTTCTCTTCTTAAAATTTATTAGGAATAAATAAATAAATTTACAATAAAGAACATAATATTTGATGTTTTATACTAATTTTGAAGCTGAATAAATGACGAGATTGTATGTACCCCACCCATTCCATCTCATTCTGTGCAACTTGGGTTTTTATTTCCTTTAAAATCGTATGCCTTAAAGAGTTAAAGAATGAGCGCGCGTGGAAAAAAGGGTAAGACGTGAATAGTCTGGTTTCTTTGTGCAGCTTAGAATTATCTTTAGATCACGCACTTTGCCGACAAGTTAGAGGCAAGTTGAAGCCGAGTTGGAGCGTGCTCAAATGCCGTACTCTCGTATAGGAGGACGGTGTTGCAGGTGCGACCATTTTGAGAGAACTTTGACTCGTATTATACGCGTTAAGTTAGCTGCGAGTTGTGGCTGACTATTTCGTGGCACTCTACGGAAACGTGCTTGAAACTGTTCGATTTAAATTAATATCGTGTACACGAAACGCTTAGTGCTATGGTGTAAAGAAATTTTGGAGATGTGCATCCCTCGTCTCGTGTTCCAGGATCAAAGGATTCGTTGCAGCCCTCCCTGTAATCTTATTTCAAACAGTAATTGCGATTATTATTAAACTGTCGGAAGATATTATATGTACATATATGACGGAGAACAGGAGAAAGCTTAATGGAGCAGTAGAGAAAGAAGGCACCACAATTGTGAAAGAGAGAGTTGTGATCGACAAGGATGATTACGTTATAAATGAATATAATATGGATGATTATTTTTGACATGTGTAGCTAGATATTCTTATTATATACAGGTATGAATTTTAAACTTTATTTTGCCCACTACTGTGTTCGTTATAAAACTAGAAAAATGGTAAACTAACATAACTGTAAAATGTATTAAATCAAAAACTGTAAATGTATCACAGCTTGGTTCTAAAGATTGTTATCTAGGCGAATTTAAATGCAGGAAGGTGTATTAATTAATTCAACATAGATTAACACGTTTTATTTGCGAATATTTGTTTCTTACATTTTTACATTTTTACATATAATACGTACCACGTTCGTCCTGCTAGTCTATTCCATTTACTGGTGACATTTTTTTGCCCGTCGATTGGCATCGGAACGATTCGATTTTACTTTCGCCTTCTACGTCGCTGTTGAAAAGTTCAGCAAATAGCGAAGAGTAAGGCGTTCCGGGATACAGGAAACGAGAAAATCTCCCTCGGGATCGAGGTAGATTCCGATCAGGTAGTCGTCGTGTTATGCTTTCGTGTCAGCCAGTGGATCTTTGAGAAAGTCAAAAGAATCTTTGAAGTTGCGATGGCACGATTGCAAACTTAATTTTAAATGTGCCAGAGGCCGGCGGGGTATCGTATCTTATTGGCTAGGACGAAATTCTCTGGCTTGAAATGAAGTCAAGTGGGACGAATAACGCGAGTGTAAAAGATATTCATGTTGTTTAACTTTATTTCTAAAGTTCTCTGGTAATCTGTTATTTTTCTTTGATGATACATCTGTTTGAAAAATAATACTCGACATTTCATTTTTAGCAGAATTATATTCTTTATTAATAGATTTAATAGTTGATTAGAATTCATGAATCTTTCATGCTACACTGAGATAGTAATTATCCAAGAACATACCTTTGGAGATCACGGTTGCTCTACTTACATCTTAGATGCTTTCCTTGTCTGGATCCCTTAGATGTGGTAGCGCTGATGAATTACATTCCCGCAGATTGCGTTCACTTAAATCCTAGATCGTGTAAGGTTTAATTGATCAATGTTGAATGATCTGCAGTTTCCGTTCTACTGAAAATCAAACAAAGAGTTCCCTCTTCCCTTTTCTTTGACAACGTCACGCGCAATTCTTTAAACTCGATATTAAAAGCTTCCTTGGTCGCATTGCGAACTGCAGAAACGCAACTCATTTTAATCGACTCGTTAGCAGCGTCAGTTGCACGGTTAAACGACGGCCGTGCAAACGAATTAAATTCGATCGCGATAATTAAAAAGCGCACGAGTTGCGAATGAATACGTATCAACGTAAATGAAAACGCGACTCGCGTTATTAGAGACGGTTCGACTCGCTACTCTCGTTCGTGAAACGAATAATAAAGCATTGGAATTGCGGGACAACTAATTAACGATGTGCTCTACACGCGTTATTTCAATCGGGCAGCAAGAGTGGGAATTTGCTGCAAAATTTCATCAAGTCGAGTGGCAACCACCGCGTGATTCTGCAATTCAATGCGTTCCGTGCTTGTGAGTTTCTTTGAGGCACGAGATGCCGGGCACGGGGTTAAGAGGTAATGTCTGCTGAAGGAAGAAGTGGGTTAAGTGATCCTGACTGAATAAGTAGACTCGAGTACCGCTGCGTGACTGACAATGAACCTTTTGTCGGCTGTTAAATTTGTTTTGCAAATTGCCGGCGCTTCTTTATACCGGATCGATCGGTGAAAATCGCTAAAAGCTGTTCGACTCGAGAATGAAACCGTTCGCCTGTTTTACACTTGCATCCTCTCTGGAAGCTTTATCGGTTAGCTGGTGACTATGAGAAATGATGCGCCTGGCGTTTGATATAATCGAACATCGTTTGGTACCCTCTGACATCTCCTTTCAAGGCAGAGTCCGATCGATTCGTTCCTCGCATGTGAAAAGTGAAATACGTGATAAATTATTCGAGTAGTCGAGACTAGTTATCGTCGAGGCTTCGATTTCGATTTGCCGTTATTCGATAAATATTTCATTGAACTGGATTATGCTTGTTTGCACAACTATTTTAAGTTGCGAATTGTATACGCGTTGTACTTTTACAGTTACATGTCAATTGACATGGAGCATTATCAGCTTCATTACGAACTGCTACAATCGCTTTAGATTATCTTGTTATAATTTTATGAAAAAAATTGTTCGATTTCCCGATGAACGTTAATTATATCGGTTGAAGTTTCTTCGCCGGCAGTTTTTTGCGAAAGTTCCGACGATCCGATGCTAATTCCACTGTCGTTTCCAGTTCCATTTAAAATATCCCGATCGACCGTCTCTCATTCCGTGGGATTTCAGTAAACGGGTTAACGAACTCGCTGCCAAAACCGGCCAACGCTGAAATGGAAAAGCATCAGCGGCCCAACATAGTCAAGGCAAAAAACCACTCCGACGGAGCTGTAAAAAGATCTGTGGCTACCGAAAAACGGATCATATTTTCAATACGTTCGCATCCTCGTCAGTTACATACAACAACATTCTCGCATCGGTATTTTATGTTTGTCTTTTCGATACACCAGGACAGCGAATTCTTAATTATTCGTGTTAAGCAAGTTTCATCAACGAAATATTAAAGAATGAAAACTTTCCATTTATTTTTCATCTAATCCAGTTTATTGACAATGCAACGATATTTAAAAGTGTTATCTCATCAGTGACTATCGAATTCCTGCGATATCTAGTTCGATTTAATACAGATCAAAGAAGAAAATGGACAGAGAATAAAGAATAGCCCCGCAATGGTATTTTGGGAAGAGAAACCGGGCGGCTGTATAACAGAAAAATGGAGGGAAAGAGAAACGAATTCCAAGTGTAGAGCGGAAACACGATCTTTCTTCGGCCGTGCACCGGATTTATCCGAATGGCGTATAGATCGAGTGACCAGCGGCCGATAGACTCGACCGTCGAAAGTTTATTAGTAATTCGTTTTATCCGTGAAATCCAATTGGGTGCACGGTCGACGAAGGATAGGAAGCGCACCAAGCCGGTCATACGAAAGGAAAAAAGAAAAAAAAAATAGAAAGACAAGATGAAGAGGATGACGAACAACTACGTCGAATTGGCCGTACGTACGGCTATGGTCAAAGACGGTTTCTCTCGTGCACTGGAATCTTTGTCTAACCGAAACTTTTTACCGAGACTGATACCAGCCAGTTGGACTTCTGCTAATGCAGTTTTCTTGTCAACGAAGAACCGATGGTTGCGTCCGATTTTTTCTTTCCTTTATCGACGAATACAGATGGTAGGAAACCGTGAAAACTTCGGGACCCATATTCCGCGACAGTTGCCGAACTTGTCTGCGGGTTGGAGCTGCACGTTGAAGTTTACAGACGAGATCGGCGTCTTTTTCAGGACGGTTGGCCGATTTCACAGATTCTTGGCCTCGTTGTTTACGCAAACTGGACTTGGGATTGCCCGGAACCGGAATTTTTCGTGGAACTTTTCGAAATTCCTGGCAGCTGCGCGTATTCACAAACTGGGACAGATTTTGGTAGCTTCGAATTTAGATTGAAATGTCAAGTCGATGATTTGATAGAGCATAAAATCAAATATCTTTAGTTGAGGAAATCTTGAAATGTAATTTTCTACACATATACGGGAATGTTATATCTGATGAAACTGGATGTTATAATGAAAATACGAAATCGTTGAAGCACAAACTCGCAGAAAGAGGGTCCCATCGCCGATAAAGTAGCGCATTTGACTAGTACGAGCTACAAACGAGAAAATGCAATGCGAGAATGTTTTGCATCGTGATAAATAATGAAAGCAGACAAATTGGCATTGGAGAAAAAAGTAGAAGGGCTTGAGAGGATGGAAGAGGGAAATAGATTGAAGAAATAAATTGAACGCCAAGTATGCAAACGTTTAAACATCAAAAGCTCTTCCTGTACACGAAAGCGCATACAAGATATTTTCTTCTCGCTGACTTTTTCCTCTTGATAAATGACAGCAGGAATAGCGCAAAGAATCAGATAGGGGAATAAAAAATGAAGCTCTTAAGGATTCAGAACCGCCGAGGAAACCGGCAGTGATGAGTATCTATGATTTGTTTCGTGTATAATAAAATGTAGAGGACAGAAGGACGTAGGAAAAAAGTAATTGATAGGATAACATATACCTTCAACAACATTTCCTATCTAAGTTCGTCTGTATTGTTCTAGAAGAACAAATAAAAATAGGGAAAAGAATGTAACAGGATGTTACGATCAACATCTTTTTTCTATGCACCTTGTTACGTATAATTGTCCCAGAAGGTAGCTGACGTTTCTTTACGAAGCTTCAGTTTAATTATAAGTGTAATCGCCGTATACGTGAATGCTGCGTTTACGGAATTGAAAACGAAGTGCACGAGCATTCGCCTGCATGGACTCAGATGTGAGTCTTACGGGTAATGCTGCTTTTATCAAATATTTTAATCAAGGAAGATGCGCCATTAAATTAAATCCCTGCGTCTTGATAATTAATTTAAATACATTTCTAGACAGCCACTCCTAACGGCATTACCGTAACACATCGCGTTTCTTCGTTCAGTTCAATTTACGGTATATACGTAATTAAAAGTCCATCATATTTTTTCTATCTCACTATAGTGAGATTAACCCCGAGTCGCAAGAATTTACATCAACGAGTCTCTAATACGCATGCTCCAAATAGAATTATTTAAAAAAAGGAGAAAGAAGTAAAGAGAAAATTGCAAAAAGGGGATAAAGAAAATGGATGGTGCTTCCCATTTCTTATTACATTAATTTCAAGGCCTCTTTCATTTTCTATGGCACGGTCTCGTTAGGGTTTAATTGCATCGCGCATACCCGCTATTTTGATAAGAGCGTCCTGGAAAGAAGTAGAAGACAGCGGCGACAAGGCGACATGCCACGGAATAGAGTGAATAACAAGGAAGGTGATAGAGAGAAAGAGGGAATCAAGAAGGGATGGGCTTGGTGATATTGATTTTGCAGCAACAAACCAGTGGCCGCATTTCATAGCCTAGCTAGGGCTACCTTGCGAGCGCAGGACCCGCAAAACAGCAGAAGTTAGCGAAAAGTTCCGAATTTTCGTGATAAATGCAACGCGACCAGCTGCGCCGAGTAAACCAGTTATCGACCATAAAACACATACACCGGTTCGAAACCTGCCGCCACCCCCTCTTTCCCTACATTTTTCTTTTTTCCCTTAATCGATTTATTTTCTGGTGTTGCGACACCGGTCGTTGCCTGTTGGAAGTTATTAATCGTCGAACCGTTTCTCGTTCGTTGTAAACCGAACAGTAGCGAAATTTTTCCACCCGCTGTGCTCCTATCACGTTTTCCTGAAGAGATATTGATGCCAAGAGTTGCGACAGCGCGCTGGAAATTGCACGAAATTGCAACTTATTTCCTACAACGGTTTTGTCAGAGAATATAATTAGTTTCTGGACGAAAGGAATAGTATGATCTCGTATAAAATTTGTGTTAAAAGAAAAGAATTTGGTATTAAGAACCTGTGTTTCACATGTATTTACGATTTTATCTATATTAATTAACGATAAGAAGTTTTTGAGGAAATACTTTTAGGAAATTTTTGGAGGAAATGCGTTTTCGATGAACACAATTTGCGCGCAGGTGCAGCGGCTGCGATTTAAGTTCAAGGCTATAAACCACCGTACGAGTCTACTGTCCTTAAGGTCGACTTTATCACTTGCCTGGTCTTATCGAACTTTACAGGTCGACGAATACGTGGTCCGCGTAGCCAAGCATTTCTACGCGATTAGAAATATTTTAGTTTCTTCCTTTTTCTTTTTTTTTTACCGGTGCTTCGAAGTAATTTATACGAAGCATGCTGGTGGCTCGCACGAGAAATCGCAAATTTCTCCCAAAGCGTATGCTTAGCCGGAAATGCATACAAGGCAACAGTCGAGTTGAATTACTGGAATCGATATTTTTGCAACTTTTGTCCTCGCACTTTAGTTTGCGCTGCGAAATCTAGAATATAAAACGATGTAATTCTAAATTCATGGTAGAATTACGTAAAATTTTACGGAAAAATAAAAATCGTAAAATAGGAACAGTACACGTTTTTGAATTAATATCGGAACTTGCAATTTCTTAAATAGAAAGTAACTCGACCGCGATACAAATATTTTGGTATTTCGTTTTAAATAAATTTAACGTAAATAAAATTAAAGAAATGATAATAGTTGATATCGTTTAGCTATTTTAACAATATTAATAATTACAATAGGAAAATTGAAGTATGATCTACCAAGGGCTGTACTCTGATGTACGTAATCAAGGACTGAGGACTGAAAGGGGTAAAATAGGGGATTGGTAGCTAATATGTACAGAGATTACATTAAGCGAGATTTCCGAGTCGAATGCCAAAATTAGTAGCATTAACACGGAATGTCTAACCGGATTAAATCCTTTATGATATAGCATTTCCCCTAACTACGAGCCGATTTTATCCCTTTTAAGAAGATTTCCTTTGATCAGGATGCCTTTACTGCATTATCATCTTCGTGCCTTTGGAGCCAAATCCTGAAACGACATCGTTATATATATATTCGTTATATATATCGATATATTCGAGAGTATGCGAATTGATAATTTTAATACATCTCGTTTGTTAATTAAAAGTTTGAAAATATACGATTTTATCTTTTTGATGACAGACAGAATTAAAATAGTCTAACAACAACTTAAATGTCTGAGGAAGCTATTTAAATGAACATTTGCCCTTGAATATAGAGGCATCAGAATGGCCTATTGGCCACCGTTGAGAGGTAACATTAGCTCAAAGGATGGTCCAGTTTAACACAAACACAAAGACATTGGCAAGGATCTTGTCGTGTCTTTCGTCCAATTAACAAGTTTCATCAGTGTTAGTGCCTTCGGTGAAAGGGACCTGTCTGCTTTGAATGTGTCCTTTGATTTTCAGATGTGCATTGAATGTGTAGACAGTTTAGTATCGTTGATTAATATTCCACAGCCTAATCCTACATATCTATCGAACACTAAACACTTTTTTAAATCATAGAATCGTTTGGTAAATCATCAGCTTCGTACGAATTTCGTCGAATATTTTTCTCCAATTTTCGATCATTTTCAAACAAATCATATGCTTCACAGACTGTGAGCCGAGAGCCGTAGGAATTTTAGAAAGTGCAATACTAGTTCAGTTAGATTCGAATCTCCATTACGCTATGCCCGAGCCTAGACGTCCATTTTGTTAATATCACCGAGTTGATGACATAAAAGCATTTTATGAAATCCATTTTCAGACTAATGGATAGCTACATTCTGTGTCGAAATAATGGATAGACCAGGGAAAGGGAATATTTTTGCTCGTTGCATCCGCCTTTGACGATTGCTGCCCGTATTTTCCGCCGGCAGTTAAAGGACTTTTTTATTTCCACGACAATATAAAAATAGAACGTGCACCCGAGCTTTTGTGTAATTTGGACACTTTTTCGGTAGTCCGTTTATAACTTTTCTCTTCCACGTACCATGCAACCATTTTCCGCAGCCATTCCACGATGCTACGACCAGCAAATCCTCATCTCTTCAACATCCAGTATCCAACTCGAACAGCTAATTCATTCGAGTTCCATTCAGCAACTTCCAATTAAATCACAGTCTTATCAGACCGCGTATCTGGATCACGTAAAATCAATATCGTACAAGCATCTGTGAAAAATCGTATGTAAGAATGTAATAACATAACTAACGTAGTCGGTGTATCCATAGGAAGTTACTTCATTTCCATCTAAATATCCGCCATACAGCGAATACCGCACAAGTCTCGCTTATCCAGCCATCAACGGAAACCGGCCACCGGTTTTGCAACTTTATTGCTCGTACACTTGACGTAGCCAATTATCTTGGCCAGCCTTTTGTTCCCTAAATATGGTTCATAATGCGTAATGGCGAGTATAACGAGACTCTGGCTGTTGTTCACGGTGTGTACACGCATCCTCCTTCAGCCGCGATATCCTTTGATCATCGTGATACAGGTCTTAATACTGGTGTTGGAGCGTGTCCTTCGATGATGAACGAACCACCCTCCTGTGCAAGAATTTATGAGCGGCTCTCGGAAAGCAATGGCGGATGGTGAGCTTTGAGTCGTTATCGTTGGCAAATCCGGAAATCGATGAAGCCAGGGATGCTGGTGTGTTCTCAGTGCAATATCCCGTGCCCGGTGGCTAATGTCTGCTTGCCTATCCATCGATCTACTCTTAATGAACCTTCTGATCATTATCCGCGTCGTCGCCGTCTCCTTCCGTTTCCGGTAGTTTAAACTAACGCTGGAAACTTCGACGGCAAGTTTCCACGCTCGTCTCTCGTCGCCTCGCGTCGCTTTCTGATACTGGATTCACCGATCAGCCGATTTAGAATTCACCTTGTTGATCCGTCATCTCTTTCGATGTTTTCATTTCAAATGCGATGAATTTACACGAGAGCTTTTGCATAAGAGAGCAAAATATCTTTTTGGAAATCGTAGATAATAGAAAATAATAAAAGAAGCCTGTATAATTAATTGTATGATTAACGGTATTTCGCTTTTCGATGGACAGGCGTTTGACGCGAAGACATTCGAGGTTCTGAAATGTGTAATATGGCCTCGTGAATGGAAAATAGGGGAAAAAATGCTTGTTGTTAAAGAAAGAACTCCACTGGGTATCCTTTAGTCGCGCAAATTAACAGGACAAATTCGCACTGAATAAGCCGGACTCCATAAAAACGTTAATCCTTTGAAGGCGAAGACGGCTCTGAAACCGTATTTTATTTGTATTTTAAAATATGCGAGACACTCTCTTCAAAGCATCATTAGCAATGTATGCTTGCTACGCTATATAAAGGATGCCACAGTTTCATGTGTATTATTTTTCTTCTTTCTTTACGGAAGTTTAATGGCGATATCCATCAAGAGCTATATGGGATTGTCAATTCGTTTTGGCCAAAATCGGATGACAAAACCCCCTAATGCGTTACGACTTTCATCGGATGATCGATCGATGGGGGACAAGTATTAGTCCAGAGAAATTCCTTTCATCGTATATCCAGATGAGCCTGAAACTGCACACCGTTTACGACATTTTACCCTCGAATGTATAATATGTTGTCCATAATTTCATATGCATAGGTTCACGAAAATATCCAAATACTTGTACATGCCTCTTACGAATATATTATATATTTTCAGATTGGTTTCAAATTTGATCATCAATGTCAAATCATGACAGTCGTGTCTCATTACGGAGTTAATGAAATTTCAAACTGTTTTATAGACATGAAATATGGACATAAAAGTTTTCTATATTAAGTACGTAATAACTTACCAAATATTTTTGCAAGTTAATGTATATTATCCCTACATCTAAAAGGAAATATTTAGAAGAAGTAACTCACATCTCTTTTTTATACAGTCTGTATAATAGCGAAGTACATTTCTCGTAATAGCTGCAGCAACATTTTAATTATTCAGATACACATGAAGGATTGGAGTTGCATGTAACACGCATGAACAATCGAGCGGGATCGGTCGGCGCTCTATTTATCTGCTAAATCTGCATAAAATCTGGCAAATCCACGGGATTCGATTCCGTGATCGAACGACCATCTGTATGCATCGCCGGGAGACTGTGGCACGGATTTCAGGGAATAAATTGCAAATATCGTTTCCATGCTTCTTTTTTTCGGATAACTCGCTTGTAATCCCTTTGTCGGGCATCAGGAGGTATCAACAACCCAGCCGAGACACTCGTGTTCGATCTTTGGCGCTCATCCAACGCTTCCGGTCGGTTACCTTCACGACTCATCGCTTCGTACAATCCTCGTGTAACTCCCTGATTCCTCCAGTATTTGTGTGTTTTACTTTAATCGGCTTTCCCTTCAAGAGCCTCGCGTTTGTTAACAGAATATTTGCCGATTTAACATACTATCGTACAAGAGATTAGCCTCGTGTATTTTTTTCCCTGTTACCTTTAGAAACACTTTTCGTGAGAATCTTTTATTTCTTAATCGTATTGATTACATCTAGGAGACTTAGAATTCGAAATTAAAATCTGGTACAAAGGAATGAGAAATCATTGCTCTGGCAGTGTGTTGCGTGCGTTTCACGAAATCTCTTTCATCATTTTCTGTGACTTGCTAACCTGAATATTACGGCAGCATCACGTTATAATCGTTTTAAAGATGAGTTCATTTTCTTTGAGCAGATATGTCCATAGTAGCTGAATCTTCTTTGCACAAGTAGATAATTAGTATTTTTACAATATATTAGATTTATATCGCAACTTGTATCCATAAAAGATAATGTTTGAGAAACAGAATACTGTACGAAATGGAGTAAGTGGAAGGTTTTAGATGTCCAGCGTGCTGTAGGCCACGGTACAGTATCGATTTTTCTCCCCGACGTATATAATTGATGATTACCGGAGAACTTACCTTCCGGTCCATGGTTTATTTACCAATGAATCTCGGAGATTCCAGCCACGTTACGCAATCTCACATGATGGACCGTTTTCACCAAACTTGCGCTTTATCAGTACGTTTAAAATCAATAATCCCACTTACAATTTATATCTTGTCAAACATTTATCATGTATCCTCGCACAAACAATACTAGGAGTATGTTTATATAAATATATATATATATGTACGTAAAAGCTTTCATTTTCAGTTAACAAATTAGTTGAACTTTGAGAATTCCGAAGAAATGTCTTCAACATGCTTTCCCCTCTTATTCTCATTTTGCCGCTGATCTTTTAGTTACTGTTACGCTAAAATTGGTTTATTCGAAGCACGTGACTGACATGCCATTCCAATCGACGTTATGTAAGCTGACGCAGGAACGACAGCCCGAACTCTGACACCGTCTAAAGAAGAGTTAATCCAAAACGAATCAGTGTCAGCGTCGGATTAACCAAACGCGTAATGTCGGGCTAGAGGCAACCCGGAAGTAGGCGAATAATCCCCTTCTATTCTCCGATCGCTGAATCCAGCCGATTCCCTTCCGATTCAGTCAATTCAGCAATCTTTCTCTGGTAGACGCGTAGTTTGAATTTACTGCCACCTTGAACGACGACTTTTACGACTGTTACCAAGATGCTACCTGACATAATCCGAGGTCCACGGTCGCCCCAGGACACGCGTGCTTTCTGATTGGATCACATCCTTGAATGTCCTCCGATGACCACTCCTGCGGCACATACCATAGAACGTTCCGTGAGGGATTTATAGTCCGATGACAGTTCTACTTCGATTAAGTGGCAATTCCGATATTCGTTGACGCTTAACCCAATTCCGGAACAGTCCTTGTCGAACTATGAATGAGGAATTTATAACTGGATGCTTCGGATCTTCTTCTTAAATTTTATCGCATTTGAAGAATTGAATTACCGATGAACGAAAGTCACTTGAAGACGCATTTTACGAATATATGCTGTGTCATATACGAAACATTCCGGGATCTCAAGACCGCTGTAACGAGATCCGATGTAATGAGATAATGATCATATTAACAAAGTTTGAAACAAATTTAAAAGTGTAGAGAGGAGCTATAAAATATTTAGTGTAAGCATATATTTCGCAGAGGCTCGCATTACTCATAAAAGTTTTCAGTGGTAAATGTTCAAATACTGCCGTGAGACTGTGGCGGACGTTAACACTTTTTAATTCCGATAACAACTAGTACTCTAATGTAAACTTTTTATTCTCGCACATTCCTAAATCAAGCAAGAGATTATGTCAACCCCGTGTCACAATGATTCATTGATCCACTCTACTTCCCTTCGTACGGAAAAAAAAAGAAAAAGAAGAGGAAGAAGTAGAAAAACAAACGAAACGTAATCTTTCACCGCAATGTCAAAGAATCAGAGAATGTATCCGTGACGGATCAACGCGTCAAAAGTTAGCCAATTTCATGTGGAACTGTTCGGGAAAAGATCGAATTAGCGAAAGACTGAAATTTATCGGTCTGTCACGTGTGACCAACCAGATTCGGTGTCTCCACCGTTCCACGTTGGTCATCATCAATCACGCGGATGACGAACAAACACATCGATCCACTACTTGTTTGCCAGGCCCTGTCCGGTTATTGAATTATTGACTTTCCTGAACCGGGTCACCTGTGTCAAGGATAGAATCAAAAAGTGCATCGATATCGCGCACGCATTCAACCGCATCCTTTTGAGAACAAACGTCGATGAATTAGAAACCGGGCGGTTAGAGCTTTTCAGATCGGAGGACGTTCTCTGTACTGTCATAAATTATTCGATGCCAACAACTTGCCCTTAAAAACAAACACGCGCAGTTATGCGCTCGCGGTTTAATTCAAACGCGGCATCATACTCATCATGTCGCGTTCTGAGGCGTTAGTTTGTTTCTCAGTTTAATATCTTAACCTAGTTGCATGCGTAGTTCGTCTGAATTTCCTTTGCAGAGGAAACGAAACCGGTGGTTCGTGTGACGATCTCTTGGATTTTTGAAAGGGTACAAAGATAGGAGAAAATATTGAATTACGAAAATTCTACATTAATCTTTCGATATCCATTTTTAGAACTCTTTGTAAAACTAAAGAATGTGAACGCAAGTGTAAGGAACGATGGATAATGATCGCTGGAAGCTTAATTCCAGCTATCTATAATTACGGTGTCGTATGTAAAGGGGGTCATCAGTTCATGACGTGGCAAGTTATATTAATACACCGTTGATAATAAGGGTATTGGCACGAAGTCATTATTCCTTTTTATCAAAGATATTTTAATCCTTCTTTGTCAGCATCTGCTAGCATTTCCAATATAAGGTCGGTGCTGAAAATAACACGCGAGAACTAGATTAATTATAACGATCAACAGCGTAAATAAAATAAAAACTCGCACGAGTTCAAGTTAGAAGAATTTTACAGGAAACATTTGCTAATTAAAATCATCGACCGATAAACGAGTACAAGGTAATGACCAGGTTTAGACACACCGGTAATTTCAGGTTACTGCATCGATTGACCAGTTAACAAGATTTAATTAATGCTTTCCGGCTGATCGATCGTCGCGTTTCGCTCTGGCCGGCCAGCTTGCGAATAACTCTTGTTTCGAAAGTGCATCGGGGCCAGAAAAAAAGTGTGTTCCAGGTTCGGTGAATTTTCTATCTTTAATGGCGAGCGGAAACAGAGTCGTGGCACAGTGAATAATGACTAGCCGTTCAATGGGAGCTTAATTCCACGTGTGCGTGATTGCGGAATAGTATGCCGTTGCAAATACATGTAGAGAGAGGGAGCCGGTGCTTTTTATCAAAAGCCTCGATGTATTAGCGGGACGCTGGCGCCATACGGTCGTCCTGAATTGTTCGACAAGTGGATGACTCCTGAATTATTATTCATTGTCCGGGCGAAATTACTGGAAATTTCACGCTTTGCTGAAATCTCTGCTAGCGGATAGCCTCCTCGCGCCCGAGCCTCGATTTTAATGTCGTTATCGGACGCAATCGTACCTACCGGATTTCATTCGAAGGAATCTGCAAATTCACTAGTCGGCGCCCGTGTTAAATGTACTGCAAGTTTATGGTCCACGCGGACACTCCCTTGCTCGTCTTCGTAAATAGTTTGCATCCATTTCGAGGTTTCTGGGACGCGTTTGATCGTACAGTATTTTCATGGTTTCTCGTTTGGACTTTTATTAGTGGAGTTGCTCGAATTCAGATAACTTCACGAATTTCGAGGAAACTTCAACAGTCGAACTGCTTTATTTTTCATAGTTATAATTACGAAATTCGTTTCATCAATGTAAGATATTTGTGGTGATAAAACGGTGCACCAAGAGTGATATTAAAGTATCTCGAGAACTTTTCCTGTAATTTGTTAAATGTATGATATTAGAGAAAAAGAATCTAGTAATATATTAACCAATAGACATTAATTGTCGAAACATTTTTCCAATTTTTTATACCTAACTGTAATAAGATGAAATATGATGATCTCAGATCAGATAGATTCGAATTCTGTAGCGAGCAAATTGATCCATCGAATGTATACCGTGTGTCATTTCGTTGGGAGTTTCATAACAGATATTTCAACGTTTTTAATTCCGACGTTGCGTCTTTTTGCCGTTTCTTTTTTACGCGGCTCGAAGCGGAACGATCCTGGAAATTAATGGCACGGTAGTGAGCCACGACATTTAAATGCGGCATAAAAATTCACCTGCTGCGCCACACAGTGGTTGCACCTGTATTCATAAGGTTGTTGCGAACGAATTGTGAAACTTACAGATTAATAGGGGGCATTTAAACATTCCCGTAAATTACCCAATGTGATATAATTTCCCAGGTACGAAGCAACGAGTGCTTAGCACACTCGAACGGTATTGTTTTCATTTCCCTGAGTGCAAAATTTTTTATTACTCTTGAGAACGGTAGCTAAATCATCTGAACTTTCGTCGATAAGCGGATCGTGTAGGTTGTCAAGTATCCGTTTCGACAAAACTTTGCAGATTTACTTTACAGATTGGTAACCTTGGAAAATTTGTATTTTCGAATTACTGTTCAATTCTACATCGTGAAAATTATACGATGTCCGTTTCTTAACGATCGCCGCACTGTCTAGAACGAATAACGTTAGAAGTGCTGAACAAAGGCGATTAAGGATTGTATATGAATGCAGCCTGGCGCATAATAATTCTGAACGATCCTTTACTGTAGCGCTAAATGTTTCGCAGAGCGTCGACCTCGACGTTGTTTTCGAATCGGAGGTTAAAGAGACGTGATCTAAAATTGTAATTACATGTAATACGTAAAGCCAATCAAGAGAATGAACAGGCAATGGAGGAATAATATTACACCTGTAGCTAATGCTCGGATACAAAATTTTACACCTTTGTCATCGTAAAATAAAATCGAAAAATTAAACAATTGTTCAGTCCATACTAAGGCTTTGGAAATTTTTCAAGAAATCTCTTCTTCGATGGTAGCGTCACGTCTTTTCAATCCAGCGGAAGAGCTGCAGGTCCCGATAGATTGGCTTTAAATCCGCGCGCCTTATTCCCGGACACGCTATAGAGAACACTCGATGCAAGTTTCCAGCAGGTGCAGTGTTCGGGCAACGATTCCTTTATCGCCGGGCTTTTTCATCAGAATTACAAACAATCGGCTCCGAGTATGCTTTTTAATCCGACCCAATAAAACAATCGAGCGTTCCGAGTCTTCTTGACTCTTCTCTTTCTTCCTCTCTATCTCCTTTTCTTTCTTTCACTTCCCGTCTATTCTGCGACTGCCGCGTCTTCAAGTCGATGAGGTCACAGAGAAATCCTCACCCTCCTCGATGTCCCTCTTTATCCCTCTGCTCGTTGCAGTTCCAACCGTCTTTGTGCGCTTCCCAAACCCTCCTCTCTTTCGCTCTTCCGCGGCTCTTCCCGTTCTTTCAGTTCTTCTTCGTTACTCCCGTGGGAACACCGGCAGCGATGCTCGACCTTCGTCTCTTTTTAAAACAATCGAGCCTCGTAAACAACGTCATTCCCAGCTCTTTGTTTTGGCCGGCCATCTTGCCGCTTCAGGGGAAGAGAATGACTGAACTCGGTGAGCGTTCTCTCGCTGCGTCGACGATTATTTTTACCGCGCTCTGCTTCGAATAATCCAGCCCTCGTGGGGCTTCGTCGCTTTTGCCTGTAAGTAATCTGTTTGTTCTCGTCGGTAGCAATTTTGGCTCGATGCTTCGAAAGCAATTGCGTTTATTATACATCGCGCTTAACGATCAAGCTACTTCGTTAATGCCAAGTACGTACTATATATTTGCCAACCATGCAAAACGTTTCGCAGCGTTTTCAGAGCTACATTTAAATCGTGAACGAACCGCGAGTTGTAATTTCCCTTTCTATTATCATGAACATAGAACACTTGCTTGCAAGGTATAAGCAATTTCCAGTAGATCTTCAACGAAACGCTTATTTCGAGTTCCTAGAATTTCGAAGAACGTCGGACGCCAGAGAGCGCGTTACTCGAGGTAGAAGAGTATTTGGACTTGACAGACGAGCCTCCTTCTGACGCTACTTGGCAGGCTTACGATTTCGTCCCCGCAATCCATTTCCTTGTAGAAGCTTTCCAGTCCCTTTCTTCCTTGCTGTACCTGCGGCATAAAAAGCCACGAAATCCTATAAAGCTCGAAAGAGTAGGCGGTAGAATGAAAAGCTCTTAGCATGTCGGCATCCGTTACAATCCGGCGTACTTGCTGGACTACAAATGGACCTTGACAATTTAAGAGGGTCCTGCAATCGGGCGAAACGAAATTATTTGCTGCGATACCCATCCATGGTAACTCGAGGCGAAAAAGTTTCACCACGCCCCGATAAAATTGTAATAGCAGTGATGAAACAAACGTCGACGTGTCGTAAATCTAATGGAACGAATGGGACCTTTGCGACTTGCTTTAGAATTTCCCTGAAAAATAGCGTTGTTCCTGAAAAACATAGACGATTTTCTTGTTTCCATTCAATATTGTTTTATTCAATTCCTTTGTAATATATAATATACATTACTCACGGCTAAAATATTTCGTTGATTGATAGTATTCGGTATTTGCATTTTTATCTTGAGTATAGCGTAACCTTGTAAGAAACGAAGGAGTATAGGGAATTTTCGGAAAAGATTTTATAATAAGAATATTTCTGTCGACACGTACGTAGAAAGTATTCGGGATTAATATGTTCGAGCCCCGTTCATAAGTAATTTCGAGTCGACGCAACGCTGAGAACGGACGAGGCATCAAGTCGAAGGGTGAGGAGCAGAATCGAGGGTGAGAAGCGGGCGATAATGGCGGTTATGGAGGGTGGGGGCGGAGAGACTCAGCGATCCCACTTTCGAAGACACGCCGTGCAGAGTGACGAGAAGGCATGAAGACGCGAAAACGCCCGATGAATACTTAACGTCCTCTTCGGTGTCCCTGAAGAACTGCGTGGTGAAACGCTTTTGATCCCTGGAACCGTCCTTTCCCTGTCAACGCGAAAAATAAGAAACCATTTTTCGTCGTTAACTTGCGGATACCATTCTGTCACGTACCATGCTAATGCCCGGCTTCGTAACGACGAAACTTTAATGAAACGTTGAGTAATAGTTCCGACATTGTTGCTGCCACGTGGATTTAATGCCATTCGAAACTTTAATGCGAGAGGAAGGATTTAAGATTTAGGTTCGCATTCACGATCATTTTTAACACGTTCTATCAGTCATAGTACACCCGGAAAGGTCTCTACATGCGCAATACAGATTCCTTTTATCCGCTGCTAAATTTCTATGCGAGATCATGCATCCCCGATTCCTGTGTATGAATTTTTATCGCTTCTATAAAGTTTCTCGCATAGAAAGAAAGAAATTTCGCTCGGTTCGAGCGATCAAAGTATACGATTAAGCATACAAATAGCTGCGGAAGGTGTCATTTTCGGCTAAAATACGCGCAACAAGAAAAAACTTCGTCCTTTAAGGAATAAGTTTCACTCCAGCGACGCCTTTACGTAACTGGCGAATAGCAAAGACCGGAGGAAGTCTGATGACGACGGGTTGGAGAGGAAAGAGACGGTCGTCAGGGGTGTGTGTGGTTGAATAGCGAGTAAGGCGCCAGGAGAACAACAAACCGCCACGAGACCGCGATGGCTGACGCTCCGCTCTAATGGCACCACTCAAGATGCAATATCGCTGCATGAATATTATATAGCATCCACACGACCAGCATCTGCCAGATACTCGCGTCTTTACAGCCATCTTAGATGGTCGTATCGTCGCGGAGGTCCGTGTATCAGTAGAGACTGGCACACCGAGAGACGAGTATACGTGTGTCTCGACACGGGGTGGCTGCCGCTTTCTCGGCTACAGCCGCGTGTACCCACGTTTCTACGTATGTACCAGGGACTCCACTTAGCTTGAAAAGCTATGATTATTTCAAGGTGCACTCACAAAAATTGGCTGGCCTGCTGTGCGCTGGCTAGAATCGGCCTTCAAGGGGATCGTTCGTGCACCACCCTTTTCGGTGGTATGTTGCGCCTTTTCCAAACGTTGCTCTTGAAAGAACCGGCGGCCCTTTGATGCCAGATCGCCGGAACTTGGCTTAAAGAGGCCGCTTTCCGGTTAATGTTGAATGCTCCGTCGAATATCGGAATTTTGACGTTTGCCTCTTCGATGATACCATTGCTGCCACGATATGGCTGATCGCGTTGGTTATTTGTTGCTTCAGAATCCTTCGTACCTGTCCATTTTTCAATGCTTTCGAATATCGATTGTGAACGATGAAAGCTTTGAATTGACGATCGTACTGTGCAATCTTTTTTGCGGCTTTCGATACGGAAAATTGATTAAAGACAGAGTGCGTTTCGTGGATTATCGAAGCAAATGCAATTCGGTCGACGAATATAACCAAAGAAGATTTATATTACCGTGGAAAAATCGGGGATCGCCTGCTAGTACAAAGTATCATTTTGTTCTCTTTATGTAACTTTGTTGGATTCCTGCGAGATTTATCAGTTTCATGGGATTACCAGCTATTTCATGAAACTGGACGGTCCACGTTTTAAATTACGCCGGATGACACACCTGTCACCGGTCTAGCTAATTTGGATTTTCAAAAGCTTCATGAAAATCTACCCTCGTCCAGGCGTCACGCTGTAACACACGTGTGACGCGTTACACGGCCGAAATGTTGGCGAGGAAACCTCGTCCGGTATGTACGGCCACGTCTCGCGGGTGCAACGCATTCAATTAATTGTTAACATGATTCACGATCGCGCGGAGTTAGAGCTTCTGTAGAAATGAAGTGCATTTCAGTTACTTGTGCGAGTATTAATGGAACCCTTTAAAAGCACGTGCTTCCACAGAACGTTCTGCGAAATGTTCAGATTCAATGAATTCTCGTAAATCATAAGGAAAAGGAGATGTTCGAATGATTTTAGAAAAGTTGGCGAAACGGACTTTCGATTCAACTTAGGAAAAGCTTGAAAGTAATAAAAAATTAGAATAATTCGTGCGAGTTCGTTGATTTGTTTAACGCATCCACGAGCCGGCGATTTAGTTTGTAATTAATAAAACGCGTCACCTGGCTCTGAAAGGCGGTAAGTCTTCTGGCTTGATGTTTTCACGTGGAAATGCTCTCGGAGGATCTTTCTCGGTAATGAATGAAGTTAGTTGAAAAGGGGGTGAAATTTTTGTTGGGACGTCTCGATTCACAGTCGCCCGTTACGGTTTCTTCAGAGGAGAAGCATAACGGCAGGACCTATATCCCGTAATTTCACGTTTTAACATTTCATTCGAGCACGTTGTCGAGTGATACGGCGATTTCGAAGGACTCGAGTTAAAAGACGAACTCGAGCGGCCAAGTCAAATAAGATGCGAACGTGTCGAGCGTGAAACATTAACGAGGAATAAACACGTAAAGAGACCGGCGTACGTAGATAGACGAATAAATAGGTAGGCGCATGTACAAACATACATATAGCAGATGTAGGATTTCTGAATCAACAGAGAGGAAGCCATGGTCTGTCAAATTTCAGCGAGGCTTTGGGAAACGGCATAGAATTGAATTTCACATTGTTTTCTGAAACTTATCCACATTCTTAACTTCCTATCACGAAATAGGCGTCGACATGTCTGACGCGTTTACAGCTCAAACAATTTTAAATTGCCTCGCGTGCGTCAGATGTGTGTAGTTTTCATAGTCGTTTATTCAACGTCGGGCCACGTACAAAGTTTTATTACATCACACAGTGTCCCACAAAATACAGGAATATAATTTTGACGGTCACTTGCGCGTTTTTACACGCGGCACGAAAATATTAATTTACTTAACGAAATTTATTTCACTTAAAATAAACCCACGCGCTCGTGCGTCGCGTTTCCAATTCTACTTCATTTTTATGCGGGGATTAATGGGAACGGAACCAGGAAATGAATATCAACGTTTCGTCGTGCGCCTGCATAAATGTGAAACTCAAGAGGGAAACTCTACTCTCTTCCTCGAAATGTAATATTTCCAGCGTATGAGAAGAAAATTGTTATAATTTCTAGAAGAGTACTAATTACCGACCGTGTATTTTTGCCAGTTAACTTGAAACGTAATTGGAACAAAGGGAACTCAATTTTCAAAAACATGACTTTTCCCATTCCTATCATTAAATATAAACGATAGATGTATCTTGAAAAACCACAAGATAATATCACGGTATTCGCTCCGATCTCTTGCTACGAAACGTACCTCTGTTGTCAGAATTTTCCGTGCACCCGCGAAGAGAGAGGAATTTTTTTTTCATAATTTGCAAGCACCCTCGATTTATACAGGATAGCCTCATGGGTCTGATCTCGCCTCATTAACTGCGAATCAGTAGAACATAATACCGCCTGAAAAAAAGCGTCCAAGGTAGATAGAGCGACAGAGGAAGGATGAGGATGGGTGATGGTTGGAAAAAGAAAAAGGCGGGACAAGCGTGAGATAGGAAGGAGAGACAGGAGTAGAAAAAGAGGACACGACAGGAGGAAAGAGTGGAGGAAATTTCGGGACATGGAGTTATCAGGTGGGGACGTGGAAGAGGTAATAGCCTGTGAAGGGAGGAGAGCAGGAGGCGCGGAGATTGTAAAATCGATGAGGTTCTTTCGCGCTTGCCGCGAGTCAAGTTCCTTAGGGTACCTGACGTTTCCTCATTTCTTCCGAAGTCGTCGAACGTCACGGGGCCGCGAATTGCTCTCGGTTTTTTCCTTAGCTCGGCTTAAAACACGACAAATTCTCTCAACCCTTGGCCCGGAACCTGGCAACCAGGGGCCGGGTGAGGGGGGTCGAGAAAGCTATTTCCCGCTGTAAAGCGAGCTGTCTGCAGTAAGTATAAACTCCGGAGCTCAAAGGTGCTCGAGGCGCCTTCGAAACTCGCCGACTAGAAGTTGCACCCCCATTTGAGGGTGAGTGTACGCGCGCGCGCGCCAACAATCGTGACCCCATCCCCTATGCCCATGGGATTCTGAAGTTTGCGTTTTCTTCGCCCGGCCCCCCCTTCTTTTACCGTCTTTCCTCGCCTCCACGCCGAGTCGCTCCCGTCGAGGGAATTTTTTTAAAAGCGGCGAACAATTTGAGATAATGGTTCGGTAGAGATGGATTTATATTCTCCGGCTGCCAGAGCCTGTTATAATTCACTTTTCCGGGAATTTATGGACCAACCTTTTTGCAGATTGGTGTTATGTTTTGTACCTGTCCGCGCTCTCTTGTGGTTTCATTACAGTGATTGGAACGATCAGTGAACTGCCATTCAATCAGATTGGTCGATTGATATTTTTTTCATCGTTATCGTGTGTGACGATTTAAGCAAATACGGCCGCTTATTGTCTCTTCGTTGTCACAGCTTTCTTCCGCTCTGTTGGAATTTACATTCATTTCTGAATCCTGAATTTATTCCACCCTGTCATAATAAGCATCTTTTCTGGAATTACATGTATACGTAACACTAATCCTTTAATAACGACGCGAAACTTAAGCACTACGCGAAACTACCAACTACGGTGTAGCTGCATTATTCCGTTAAGTTTTCGTTCTTCTCGTACTTCTTGTTGTTTCAGTCGGTATTTGTTGAAGTAGAAGTGGTTTCCACTGTTCGTAGTTTCTGTGTAGTACTGGATTTAGCAGTACATCCTTTTTGGAATCGGAATCTGAGACATTACCTTTCTGTCTGTCACGTAAAGGATTGGAAAGAGCAAATCAAATTTGAAACAAAAATCTTCTTTTATTATTAATGGAAAAAGGATTACGCCTTGATGAAGGCGTATTGTGTATATGCTATTAATAAAGAGAAAATTCATACCTCACTTTATGACGTTGGCCTTAGTAACTCTTTGGATTAGAGACATTTCAAAAAAAAAAAGGAAAGGTATTGTAGGAGATATATTAAAAGCGAAAAAATTGTTTAATTTTACTATTCAAGAAAGGAAGAAGTATTATGCCTTAATGAAAATTTATCATAGACGAAGAAAGCCTTCATCGCTTCTTTTACAATACGGCATTCTATCTTCTTCCCTTGTCAGTAGCTCTTTGCGCTGCAGTTGCTTGAATCCCTATTCCCTTCGGGAATTTAAGAACAAGAGCCTTCGCGAAAGAAACCTCCCTCTCCGCATCCTTTGATACGCTCGCTTGTTTCTGGATTTCAGATTTCTACAAGGTGAATATCGTGCTGTTCGCGGTCTTCTTGATGCTCGTGGGACTTTTACCTCATTCAATCCATAGAATTACACATTTTGTTATAAAACACCGTGCCGGCTTGAACGATTACCTTCGATACCTCGTGATAAAACAACGGGACGTCGATATCCGAATTAAAGAAAATTCTATAACAGCCGATCACCGTTAAATTCCGAAAACACCAATTAAATTTCCCGGTTGCTGCTTTCACTTTTTATCAAAGCGTAAAACGCAGCAGCCCGCGAAACGCAAATACAAACGCGGTACCGCATTGATCCGCTATCGAAAATCGAATCGATCCGCGCTGGTTCCGGTTTAACGGCGAGTCGAGGATCGACGCGGTGCCATGCACCCGTCGTTATAATAAATTTACGCTCGATACTCGTCCGCGCAGGGCTAGGATACGCGATATTCATATTTATTTATGAGGAATGTACGCGACCCTATTGATTTTTCGACCTTAACGCCGTCGGCTCGTTATTCGAGCGCCACCCTTTCAGCCTTTCACGCGGTTCCACGGCCGAACAAAGCGAGCCTGGCATAGCCGGCACAAGTCCAAAACGGTATGATGTTCAATTTCGCGGAGCATGATTTAAATATTAAATTAGCAGAGGCGCGAGCTGTACGAGAAAAATTATTGCATGCCGGAAGAAATAAATAAATAAGTACCGGTTTCTTAGCGGACAGGCTACGTGTTCCTGAACGTATCGTCGCGACCCGTCGAATAAAACCAGATTGAAAGTTTACAGTGGAAAATGCGATGAAAAAGATCGAAATGTAAAATATTTCGAAATGAATCGAAAGAAATTTCCATTGTTGTACAATAGAACTGAGTTATATCCTGACAAATATTAAATTTCAATTATCTTTTGTCGATATCGTTTCGAATGTTTATTGTAGATAATTTAAAATTAAATTTAAAGCCTGAAATGAATGATTGTGTGTATCGATTTTCAATAAAACCGAATAATTCTTTCAGCTATTTCTACACCGCCCTGTTCGTATGTAAAATACAATAGCCTGGAGGATATACTGTCACAGGATTTAGGATTCACTCAACTGGAGTTCACCCCTACCGTCGTATCGAAAATGAGGTAAGAGTTGATTAACCTGCGGCATGCATGTGTTATTAGGTTATCATAAACAGGCCTATTATAAACCTTTTTACGCCGACGCTTCATTTTTATCGACGTTAAATCAACCCTTTCGCTCTTACCGATTTATATATACACTCTCTTTAAATAGTAACGATGTCGTTGGAGCACGCATGATGGAAAATGTTTTTTGAAAGAGAAGATTGTTTGCGGATGAAATTTATTGGAAAACAATCATCCTACATTCTATATACATGTATCAGAATTCTAATAATAGTGCTTTCTTCTTGCCGCATTAAGTCAGAGATAGTAATATAGAAGAAATTGCAATTACGAGATGAATGAGAGCGTAGCGGAACTAAGTGTAAGTATTAAATTTGAAATTTGAATGTCGGAATATTCACTTCACAATTTCTCTTTCGTTGTAGTTTCTTTAATCGCGTGATTACTTACACTACGGACAAATTATAAAGCGTATCGTTAATTTAGTATTTGATAAGCTGATATAATCAATAGTGAAGCATTGTTTGAATTCAATCGAGCCAGTAAATTATCATTTATCAGCGTAGACTTTTCTCTTTCAAATTACAATGTAATTATTTACAACAGTTTAAATAAATTCATACGATCGATATCTACGTAAATATATTAGGATATTCGATTCGCCAAAAGATGTTCGTCGATTTCGTTGATAGCGTTCGTAACGACTCAACCAGTACTGAATCCATCGTCGCCGAATCTCTTGCCTTGACAAATTCGCTTACGTCGTAGAATTAGAAATTTCCGAGATATTTTGAGCGATGAACCGTAGCGAAAAAGCGGCGGGGAAGCGATAAAAATTAACGGAGTACCGGACGATTATTTACGACGGAGCTAGCAACAGCACGAATAGAAATTAAACGCGAACAGCAGTTTAACGCGATAATTAATTCGAAATCAGCAGAACCGCTCGCAGATTAACAGACATCCAAGCCCCGGTTTTAGTTGTCTCGCTCTAGTTTGCGTCTGCAACCTCGTCGGCGCCCGTTTCTACCCTTGGTCGTGTAGTTGCTGCAGATAAACGCGAATACTTCATAAGCTCGTAATCCTGAAACAAAACGCCCGCCAAGAACAAAAGGATCCGCTGCTGGGTCTCTGTCTAGCACGGCAACCTCTCGTTTCCACTTGCACGGCTAGCAACCAGCTCTCTCGATACGCACTGGCAACAACCTCCGAGGGGTCGCGTCTTCCTCCTTTCGCGCTTCTTTTCCCTTCTCCGGCTATTTAAGTAAGTCTTAACCGAGTCGCGAAGCCAGTCAGTTATTAAAAGTCACTCTCTGCTGGCAATGAAACCAGCTGCCAACTTTACTTCGTCTTTTGTTTGCGACGCTGAATGGATCTGATGTCGAGAAGGAGGGGGTTAATGGTTTACGCGAGGGTGGAAGATGGCCTCGAGGTCTTTTTCGGGCGTTCTATCGCAACCGTGAACGATTGAACCGTTTCTTTTGATGTCTTTTTAGATTTGGGGAAGGTGTAAGTAGAATCGATAGGGTAGGACGGGAGACTGGGGGATTTTTTCGGCCGAGGGTTCTTTTTTTATTGTTTGGGAAAATACTCGTACGTCTCTATAGAATAAGCTTGGGTTTGGTAAGATTGAATTAGGATATATCGAGAAACAGAAATTGAGATTCCTTTTGTTAAGAGCCAGACTCGAGGCGAGCAGTCGTTTTTCATCGGATCTTTCATTTTTAACGAAAAATTTCAAAATTCAATTTTCAAATCAAGTTGAATCCTCTGTTTCCGTAAAGATAAAATATCTTTAATTTTTAGTCGATACTCGCTATATTTTCAGTATTATTACCATCCTATCGATACCTTTTTGTAAAAAAAGACTTACAAATCATCTTATCAGAAATACGGTGTATATGAAAAACGCAGTTGCACATTTTACGCAAAGGAAAATAAATATCTCGCAAGCATTAGCTCTTTCATTTAGATTTTCGAGGATCGATCGTGTTACCATTGCGTCTGCCAAAATCCACCTCCAGTATTTGCGGTAGATATTTACTTTAGACGTTACTAAAAAAATACACGGCACCGTAAAAAAATTCACGGGGAAAGGAACAGGGCGAACCAGTTGAACCAATTTCGGTAACATTCGACCAACCGAGTTGCAAAACCAACGGAACGAAGTCCGAATATTACATACCATAAATCATTATCAGAAAACACAATCAGTTTTTCGAATCGCCGGCACATTGTCCTTCTATGTTGTTCGCCCGTAACAAAAATAGAATCCTCCTGAAAATCCTATTTTCTCGGATCGTGTTGGACGTCAAGCACCACTGCTGGCCGAAACAAAATTGCGAAACAGTATTAGGTATACGCGTTTCAGTTCTGGTGGAAGCCGAAACAAATAGTAATTTTCATTTTCACACAGCGACCGATGCTTGTAGAATGTGAAAGTTTCTCGATAATGTAATTACGGATAGAAAAATGGTAGTCAGTCATCAAGGAAATAGGAGGATTTGGAATTTCTAAGTTTTCTTTTAAAGAGAGGACTACGGACAATCTTCTTATAAAATATATTCCCATTTACAGAGGTTGTGTAGTTAGTAATCTACCCTAAATCCCACGTTGACCTTTTTTCAAGCTTAACTTCCTCTTGCAATTTAATTTTTTGCAGCTGCAATTTATATTAGACTATCGGACAAATCTAATTTCTGTGTACTTGGAAATTAAGAGTTGAAACAGTTTGCTATTTTTTTTTTTTTTTTTTTTTTTTTTTGTTTTTAATTAATGAGAAGAGAAGTATTCAAAAACGAGAATCTGATTTTACCGATGTTTGATGTCCTTCCAAATGATCGAGTTAAGTTTATCCGGATCGATGCTATTACATGGCATTAACGACCCGATCATCGTAACGGTTACAGCTCCATAAAGTCTTGGCAAGCCTCAGCGATGATACATCTTGTAATCTCTTTTCCTCGAGGAATAACGGAGTTCCTCTCTCGCCCGCAGGCCATAATCTATTTCTCTGCTGCATTTCTGCACCACTATCTCCTCTTTCTCTCTCTTTTCTTCCCGTTGCTTCATCGTGTTCACTTTCCGACTTCTTCGCCCGCGCAGCTGAACCACCGTGTCTTTATCCTCTCGAGGGAGGTTTATTCTTGTTAGGTTAAAACCAGAGAAGCAGCAGCAAGCAAAACAGCGGTTACGTTCCGCTTACCGACGGTATAACTTTTAAAATCGCAGGGACACGTACGGTTGTTTTACTTGTTTATTTAATCAACATTAATCGTTTAATAAATTGTGCAGTCGATAATTCAGTGGGAGATAATCTGTATAATTCAATGTACGATATGGGTAATTAAACGTTATTCCAGTCAGAGGTGATAGAACGATCAACTGCGTCGAAGTTAATCGCTTGACTTATTGAACAAATATATACCAAAATTCAGAAATTCTTTGGAGTCGATTAAATTGGAAAATTTGTCAATATTACTTGGAGAGAAAATAGAAGATTTGTAAAAATGTACATGTAGAAAAAATAGTTGATTAATCCGTCGTATTAGTTTTCGTCAGAGATTATCTCAATTTCGAATGAATTTTTACTAATTAAACCGTACGTTAATTAAACCACAAGTTTCTTTGGATGGATTATTATGTCCAAGTTATGTTCAGCTTTCGAACTTTAATAATTCTAACAAAATCCTATGGAAAGCCGCAGAAGTTCGACTTTTGCATCAAACATCAAACGTTGCCATTCATAAATCATTGAGAATTCGCCAGTTTCAGATAAACTTCTTACGAGGGTAGACTTCTAACGAAGCTATGAAAAAGCACTAACTTTAATAACTTTAACGTTTATCCTAAGTGTATTAAGTATCCAGTCAGGGTCGGTCGTACTTCGACATTCTTATTCTTCCGGGAACTTCGCATCACAAAAATCAAATGTTAGACTCGTGTTACCGGTTCACTCTGTCGTGTCAAGGTGAGACGACACGCCAGTCAGTCGACGAGGGAAATCGGTATTAAGGGATGAAAGGATTTCGTTGTGGCGTATTTTGCCTGTAATCCAAGTGGGTCACCCCCGACTCCTTTTTTCCCTTATCGCGTTCGAAAGCCGAAAAGTTTTCGAGGCTCTATGAGCTCTACACTTCTTTGCCCGCACAGGGATCAAGCACGATTTTCGGCTACAGAGATTGGAAATCGCACTAGCCGTTATTTCAACCCTCGGATAGTCTCGCTCCTGAAACGGCTATTGTGCACGAAACCCTGGAACAAGGTGACTCGTCCTCCTTGCGCCCAGACTGCGCCTTTTTTCTTGCAACTTGGGAAATTCTGGATCGAGGGAACACCGGATATTACCTCGACCAAACTGAAGATACTTTTCTTGCCGAGAATATTTCTTTTCGGACGTGGCGCCCGCTCGATGGAAATCTGAACGGATTTAACAGAGCAGAAGCTCCCTGAATCTATCTGGAATTCATGGTGGATGGTAGCTCGTCGATGGTATCAATGGTACAGTCTTCTGATTGAGTGTCAGCTATCTGGAGAGGAGAGAAAAAAAGAAAGATAGAATTGTAGAATTGATATCGATAGATAAAAGTTGAATATTATTGGAGAATGATGAAAGTGGATATATAGGAATTGAGTAATGATTGTTATAAAAAAAAAGGTAGAAAAACGATTCTTGAATGACTATGAACTTTACAAATCTTTAGTTATTTCTTTCTATTTTTTAAATTCTTATTCTTACGATGGAATATGATCTCAATTATCGAGGAAAGTTAATAGCGGCTGCTTACGTCCCGCATTGGAGCTTCCTTCCATATTTTAGCAAACTTTATCGGTGTTCGGGTCTTTTATAAGAAGAATGGCATTCTGATCGATTATTATTCCTTTACTGTTCGCTATTATAATCTTTCTTCCCTGCAGAATGCAACAGTAGTCGTTATTTTTTATTTTTAATGCATCGAATAATCTTCATATTGGATATTATAGAGGACCGACCGATCTTTTTCTTTTATAATTTTCTTCACAAATTCTATTAAGATACAAATTGTTCATTAAAATATGAGATAGGTGCTTCTAACATTTTTGGTCAAAAATATTATTCGACACGTTTTTTAAATATCTTATAAATAATGTAAAGTACGCGTATTTCATATATTTCCACTTTGCTCGGAGACATCTGAAAAACGTGAAGGAAAATTTCCACGCTGACGTTTTCCTTTCTTGAATCGACACTTATTCCACGCGCTTTCTCCCGCTCAAAGATTTTTCCCCCACGTAATTGACCGGCTGCGATTTGTTGTCGGAGATTCGTGATATTTTTCTGCTGTCGATGACATTTTACACAAGAATATTCGATCGTCGCGGCGCTTGTTATTACAAGCCTCGCTAAGGGTTTGTGTCGGGCTATAAATTACTTTTCCAACGAGACGAAGTCGACCGCAGACCCGTCAATAATTCATCGCGGGCCTGCACCCACCGAAAATCCTTTCACATAGACGGGAAGGCCTGTATGTTACAGCAGAAAAATATTTAATTTACCAAAAACCCCGGTGAAAATATTACGTCGAGATGGAAATTTTCATCGCGAATTTTTATAAACCCTCCCGTGATAGTTGCGCGAGATATAATATGTTGCAATGTGAATTTAGAATGTATCGTGTTTTTGACATTTATTTATTTGAACAAATAGAAGCAACTTTTTTCATACCACGTGTCTTTCGAACTTATTTCATCTGTACGAAAAAATAAGTTCAAAATAGAAAATAACGTGCTTTCAGTGAAGACTTCACTCTTCAGAAAATCAGTTTTGAAAGTACTTACCTTCGAAGTATTATTTATTTAACTCTATGTAAGTTACAGGACCGAGAAGCATCTTTTCGATCGCATTGCCACTGAATAAATTTCCGAAATTTTAGAAGGATATAGAAAAATTAAAAAAAAAGAAACATCGAATGAGAGTGGCCTCTTGTCTTCCGACTACAACGTACAGATGAACGTCTGACCTTAAATGCTTCTAACACGATTACAAATCGTTGAAGAGTTAAAGCTAGGTTCCTTGTCGGAGTATACGTTTTCGTAATGGAGAAGGCATATATTTCAGAGTCAGTTTCATTTACCCTTTCACAGAACTCCCCACTTTCACCCTATTTTTCCTCTCTCTTTTTAACCATTCTACACGACCTACATGTACAAATAAGTAGGTACGCGCGTTTCAAAGTTTTACAAAATGTCTCTTTGTTTTTCTTTAAGTATTCATCTTACGGTCCGTAGCAGTTCCCGTGACTTTATACGTTTATTTAAATGTTTTAATTCTGTTAATCTTCCCATCGTGTATTGAATTGAATATTCTTCGCTACAATATTTCTCACATTTTCCAAACGCATACTTCACTGTACACTTTAAAATAGTAGCGTGATTCTGCAAAGAAAGCTTCGTGATTTGACGCTTCAGAACAGTTGTAAAGTTCGTGTATCGATATCTGCAAAGCACAGTTTCTCTTGAATCCCTCGCGCCAGAAAGAAACGTTATTCGTACGTCAACGCGATATGCAAATGCATTACGGTGACGCGTGTCAGTGTTGGAACGCGACTGATTGTCATGCAAGGGTTTGAGAAATTGTCTGAGATCCTTGTAGCAGAAGGCGTTACGTGTGAACCTCGATCCGATTTTATCGTCAAACGAAATGTTGACAATTTTGAATCGTGTCACCTGTTGCACTGATGCGATGCATCTCTTCGGATGCGATATTAAAATGCAAACAGTCAAGAACGTTTAAACCGATGCACTTGACTCACATCACCCTGTGAAAAATGATTGGATCGCATAAAATATGAGACTCTTCGGCGTATTTCTCCTCTTACCAGAGATGAGTAGTCAATTCTTAAACAAACTGAATTACGACGATTCTGCATTGAAACATTAGAAAACTTGTGATTTGATTCTACGACGAATGAAATTAATTTCGGAATTTTTTAAATAACGCTGATACAAATTCTTTTACGCATGTAATATCTTAGAGTTTTAAGTTTGTAAATAGTTTACAACTGAACTCGCAAACTCGTCGTAATGTGAGTAAAATAGGACGCTGTAAGTCAGATGTTTAAGACAACCATTCGAAAGCGTGTGATCTTCCAGCTGTAAACTTCGTCAGGAACGATATTTCCAGGCTGAAAAATTTTACAACGATTCGTTTACAACCACTGAAGTACGATCGTAAAGTTAGGAGATCGTAATGTCTAACACGCAATTATGGCTTTACGGCCAGTGGATGTACAATCGACGGAGAGTTAGCTCCGATATAGCTCTTACGTCGATTTATTTCATTAGTTGCTTGGGTAAATCTATCGAGCTTTGGCAATTGTAATTTTATTGTCTGTCAATCATCACATTTAATTTATCGAAATAGAATTTATTTCTGTTTATCGAAATATAATTTTTTTTCGTTCACAACGAAACAGCGATCATAAAAGTTTGTTGTAAATCAGTCAACAAATTCCTAATCGATTTCACACAATCACGTTCAATCCTCGATAGCGATATTCCTCTTCAAATATTCCTCTCGAATTTTGTACCGTTTTAGAAACCATCTTCTCGAATCTTTTTACGCGGGAACATCTTTTTACGCTATACACTGTTGTCTTGCGTTCTATACGCCGTGAAATTTCCACTTAACAACTTTCGAACAACGATTCTTTCGATTCGACGATTCTTTATTACGGATCTCTTGGTTCGACGAAGTTCACCGAAGTTTATTGAACGTAAGCATACGCGCGAGAGATCTCACTGTTCATCTATTTTACAAGTCGCTCGTTCGCCGCATCTTCCATGCCTCGGAAGATAAGATTTTCCCGAAATTTATCGGGCCGAGGCTGGCTGGTACGCTCGGTGCTTTAACGTACTCATTTTCGCTGGCGCAGTCGGGACCTTATCGGTTTTCGAGGAAACTCGGAAGATTCATCGGCGTGGAGCACGGGAGAAAAAATCGGCCACGTGTGTCTCGCGCGTGCAAGACTCCACGATGTAAGTGTGCTCGTAGCCCTCTCTTCCGCCAGAACAATTTATCAGACGTCGGATTTCGGCTACCTTCGAATCCTGCGGGCCATCGTTCTGTTTCTACGATCCATTTCCTCTACATTTGTTTCGCCTGAATACCAGAAACGTAACCACACACGGGGAATTCTAGGATTCCAAGTTAAATAAAGGGTTGTTTGGTTCGACACTGGCCCAAAAGGTGTATCTCGATGTTAGGCGAATACGTGGGAAATGTTTGTTGAAATTGGTTGAAAAAATAATTTTAGAATTATATATAATAGAATAGCTAAACTAATATTACTGATAAAATTTTACAAGCTGCCGGTGCTAACAAGTGCCCTTTCACTTTATCACAGAAAATAGACAATTTGGGTATTTCAGTCAGAGAATTTGGCTTCGATTCTATTCGACTACTCACGCACGTATCTTCCACACAGCACTCACTAACACTCGTACGTTCCCCCTTCCTCTATTTTATACTCTCTTTTACCCATTCCAGACAAATTACGCAGATATTCCCAGGACACATTCGATCACGTCCATCCTGAATTTAGGTCGATCTAGATGGCACACTCAAAATTCAATCGCTCGTTATAAACATTCGCAGTAAGTTCTCATTCGCCCCTTTCCATCTGTGGTTAGTGTGGTTAGATACTATTGTTCTAAATAATACAGGAACAACATCGTATTATTTGTGGGAAGACTTTTAAATACCTAAATTCATATATTTTTCGTTATCCTTTTAAGTTCCACTCAATGTTCCATTATTTATATTTCGTAAATTACTTGTCATAATCTTCTATAATTTGCAAGACTTCCTCTGACAAAATAATTTCAAGCAACATTTGTCCGAATAAATTTCGCGCCGATTTCATTCAAAGTATCCGCTCAACGTGAACTACGAAAGGAATGAAATGTCGGTCGGGCAGGAATCCGATAAACTTCGTTCGCGCGATACACATATGCAATTTCGTATTTGCAATCCAGTCGAAGCGTCACGCTAGCCGAAATCGATTTCCGACCAATTCATCTAACGGTTACGTACATTTTTTCTCCTCTGTCTCCTTCTAGTTCTCTCACTGTTTTCACCGACTCTGTTCATCCCCGTGCTCACCTCCACCTTGCCCGTTTTCGTTTCACATCAGATGACAGCCAATTTTTATTCCAGTGATTGCATTTGCAATTCCCATGCGAAACTCCCGTTTTTAGTCACACTTTTCGCGCGTCTCTGATCCCTTCCTCGATTCTTTCCGAATAGCTTTCGCCCTTTCAACAGGGAATACATTTCAACCTCGAAGCGTTCAACCGCTGTTTCCTTGCTGCTTTTCCTCCCTGGATGATCGCGGAAAACGCAGCTGATGGATGTCCATGATATTCTCGCTAATAGGTGGAGGAATTTAATCAAAGACCAGATGGACGAAATGGTCTTCGCGAGGCGATAAAGGTAAAAATGAAAAGGATGTTGTTAACAAGTTCGTAGCTGGTGATTTTAATCGTAATAAAATACAAAGCCACAAATTCCTAGTAATCGAGATAAAAATGCGAAAAGTTTCATTTCACATATAGTGCATTGTCTCATTTATTATCATGCGAATTCTGAATTTACGTATCTAAGTTTAATCGAAATTCTATTTTATGGACATCACATTGAAACTAATATTTCGTAATGGCTTGCACGAATTTCATTTCTCCTCTATATAGTTTCGTTCCGAATGAAGAAGCAAACGTTTTGTCAATAGTACCACTCGCATTTATTTAATAGCGATGCTATTTACAGCTAATTATTCTTCACAGAGAACGGGCTCTAGCAAGCTTATTTAATGTTCGTTTTGCGCAAAAAAGAAAGCCAGTGTTCTCTGCATCTAAAACAAAAGGGGATGGTGTCGAGGGAGAGGGACAATTTCACAAGAGCAAGGCATGGCTCCTGAAAACATAATTCCAGTTCTTTAAGAAGCAATTAATTCCGTCCTCGAAGGAACGATAAAGCAAGGGAGAAACAGCAGTGGTGGTGCACCACAGGACAGACATTTAAATTAAGTGGCTTCCTTCGAAATTAGATCGGACAGAATATTCTCCGTTGTCCCGTTTCTTTGCGGCCAGCCAGTAATTCGTTCGTGACGTAGCTCCCGATATAAAATTTGCAAGAACTCGGACAATTGATCGAGCCAACCGCGCCATGGTAAACATCCCCCTAAATTGAACGACGATAAAGCTACGAACACGCGGTACCAACCGCGATTTTGGGCACGTCGATGTTTGATGATGTTTGATCCGTCAATATATGCCTCGAGTATACTGAAACGTTATGATGACCGTTTTGTCGATATCTTGACAGATGTTGTTTGCATGGAATATGTTTCGCTGTTCTTTTTACAGTTTTTTATTGCGAAATCTGCTAGAATAAGAGTGCGGGAATAATACATGAGGGGCTCAGAGCGAGTTTCATTTCGTTTTGGAAATAAGGCAGAGTGGTGGACAGAGGAAAATTTAAGCTTGACACCTGCATATGTTAATATTACTAACTTTCACATTGGACATTTGAAAAGGAACGTGTGTTGTCGGATATGCATATATTTATTTACGGCTTTCGTCAAATAAAAGTCCACCGTGTAAAATCGCGGCACCATTTTTCCTCCAAGTTTTTCGTATCAGAGTGGTTTTTCTTACAGGCAGAAATCGATGTTGAGATTTTATAGCAGTTAGTATCGCCGCGAACTTTTCTGCATCCAGAGAAGAACATTCAGGAAGGAAGTTGGTTCATCGACGAATCTCGGTTGTTGCGATACTTTAAATGTCCCGTTGGAAGATTTTACCTACAGCTTTAATGGAAATTGGAAAACTTTTGTCGTTCTCTATTATCCTCCAAGCGCGATTCACCTTAAATAATTACGATTTCGCACCGACTAGCAATAATTTCCAATCGAAGCAATAACGTTTCAATTAAAAAAAAAAAAAAAGAAAAGAAGCAGAGAATAGGAGAATCTACCGAAAGCTAGAAGCTAAAGCTAGCAATACATTTCAACTTCTAGCAAGGAAATTCTACCAGAAGAAGTTCCATGGGTCCCTAACTTGTCTCGCTGGTACTTGAGTAATAAAAAGAGGTTGCCATCTCTCGACCAACGTCAGTCAACTTGAAACTCCTCCAAACGAAAAACGACAAATCCTACAGAACCGTAGAAACAAACTACAGCACTCGTGTCTTCGACTGGGTCATTGGCATGTTTCGGGAAGAGCGATTCTCGACTACTCGTTCCAGCTTAACCCAATTCCACGGAAAATGGAACTCAACCTGATCGCTTCTTGGCCACGAGAAACCATCGATAATGACTTTTTCTGCAATTGAGTTATAAGGAGTAGAACATAGAAAATATTCCGATTCTTGGTTTTATGAACAAGTGATACAAGAATTTTAGATTGCGAACAGGAGAAGCATTCTATTCGTTCAATATAAAACAGAAATAGCAAAATAACAATTTAATTCTAAAATACATGTTTGGATCACAGAAATCCACTTTTTTTTAAAACATGGCATTTTACATGTTTTCCTTTTTAAGTTTTCCACTCTTCCTGACGGTGAACATTTTTTCGGCCGAAGTCGTTTAGTTTTTAATATACCTGATAGTAGTAACGATATTAGGTCTCGTTATAAAGTTTGCGGAACTTTAATTCGCTTTCCTCTGGAGTTTGAAAAGTATGATTTAAAACATTCTGGCTCTGGGACTCGGATATGTAGCTTTCAAGACTCAATTCTCTAAACTTTCTGTTCCTCTGAAATTCCGCACGATTCTCGTTTCTTAATCACGCGTACTCCCACGCGTATAATACGCTTTCTTACCAAATGCAGCGAAATGTTTCAGACGTTGTATTAGAAATTATTCATCTGCATCTATGGGTCAGGGAAAAATTGTGCAGAATATGTCTTTTGTTCCGCTGTCATCCTACTATTCACATTTCCAGAATGGAATAAAAGTTATCAACGGAATGAAAGAAAAAGTACGAGGAAACGAAAAGGTACGTAGCGAGAGACGATGGTTGTTTCGAAGGGTGGAATGGCAGATAAAACAAAAGGAGAGAGAAATGGAAAAGGGGACGAACTGCCAGACGCAGAGACATGGTTTATTCCAACGTTCCGCATCGTTAGGGCTCACGTTTTGACGCACACCACCGAGGCATCACGAATTACGCGCAAGCCAGCTCGTTGTACGCTCAGAGAATGTACGCGACGCTGCTATTGCCGATGTTCTCCTGAATGGGCTGATACAAAGGGATCCACCATATGACGTGTAGCCGACTGTATACGCGCAACCGCCCTATTCGTGTATCGTCCAGCAGCATGGTGATAACTCAGTTATTGGGCGGAGAGTCCTACAGAGTCCCATGTCGTCCCGTGGACCAAATTTCTCCTTGGCAAGAGCTGCTTTCCATGTATCTTTTCTGCAAGTAACTTATTTCACTCTCTTCAGCCAGGAATAGTTCGAAAATACACTCACAAGTGCCCAGACGCTTTGGTTGATTTGTGATAACAATATTTCAATTTCAACAAAATCTATACAATTAGTGACGAACTAGTATTCGGAAGAAACCTCTGTCAATGTTATATTAATTTAATTTACGATCTAACTTGTGATTCAGGTATTAAAGAATTTGAAAATGAAAAGCTTCTCGAGGAAACTATTCCGCGAGAAAGCTAGCAAAAAGAGGGAGAAGAGAAATAATTTATCGATTCTTTCAACGATCAAACTGGATTTTATTCGATGACCGGGTACTTAACAGAAACAGCGTTAAGTAATGGAGGAAATTCGACGCGTTATAATCTAGTTAATCGATACAGTCTTTATCATATGTAGATCTTACTCCTCTAGCCATTTTCCTTCATTATATACGAAGGGTTCCAGTGGCTCTTTGTTTTCATTGGTTCAATGTGGAAATCTACTTACTGGAAAGGTTATTACTTAATTGCCAGTTCATCTATGAGTGGAACTGTACAGACGTGTTGGGCTTTCTCTTGAAACTGAAACGATTTAATTATTCAGAATTAACAAGCTATAATCCGCGTGATATAGATACTAATTCTATCGATGTATAAGAAACTTTTTACTTAAATTGAATTTTTTTGCAATAATCCTTCTATAACGCTCTGAGGATCTTTCCTCCACTTAACATTTGGATTCGAAGAAAAGACGTTAGCGAAGTAGAAGCATTAAACGAACTTTGGTTTTCGAGTTCAATTAGATCTGACGAACTTCCATCTTGAAAACTTAGCCACGAGCTGGACTCGAACATCTCGTTTAACTGTCAGATCTCAGAAATCCAGTAAGTCGGAAAATCAACCGCAGTATACTAACGTGATTGTCGTTTAGAACACTTGAAACTGCTATAAATTGCCAGTCGAACGTTTCTGTCGTTTACGGCATTTTACGAACTGTGAAACGATCCTGCGAACAAGCACTTCGAACATTTCATCGATACATTTGAGGAACTAAACATGTCGTTTACTTCGCTAGAAATTCTTCTTAGCACAACAGATCCTCATAGCTATCTCCTATGTGGATACAAGTTTCACAAGTGTCATGTACATTGAAGGATTAATATACAGGGTTATCCGCTTAACACGGAACCCACGCTTGCGAGAACATTGAGAACTGCACAATGTAACATATACGTTTACTACTACAATCAAATATCGCGAGCGATTTCTAAGCTGTTGCTAGAAGTACAATGGCGAGAAAACAGAGTGGTGCGAAGAACTTCACATTTGACGTCACAATAAGAAAAAGACGATCAATGAGAAAACGACTCACGCATTTTCTTTGAGTGCAACGAATTTTTATGTCCCTGCGCGTTGTCTAAGCTTCGAAGCTGTTGAGGTTATTAGGTGTATAAAGAGAGAAACGCGTGGATAAATTGTAAGGTAGAAAAATATATTTCAAATACAGAAGTGAAAGTACAAGTATGAAATAATAATTTGAACTGGTCCAGATCCACACGCTAGCAGTGTTAGTCTATAACTGAAAACCCCGAAGCCAACGTCGCCTGACGACTGTTTATGGTCTGTCTTCACCGCAGTCTTTTGTCTATACGCTATCGATGGCTTCAGTGCTTGAGAAAACTAAAAAGGCCAGATGTAGAGTTTTCTTAGAAGTGGTGACCACTTCAACAGAAGCAAACAAGCGTGCCAGATTTTCTTCCCATATGTAGCTGAATCTTTTCTTTATAACTTATATCTTGGATTATGCTTACTTAAAATATAATTGCAATGTAATTTTTGTTTATTTAAAATCGCATTTGATCGCCGCTGTTATTAGCGGATTACAATGAAATTATTCGCATTCTTACAAACATCCAGCCTCCTTTTCTATTTCGTTCGATAATTTCTATTTTTAAAGTTTTAAACATTTTCTTCTGCGTCGTTCTTTAAAATTTATTAATGATCGCTTTCTGCGAATTAACCGTTATTGCGAGACTTTGGATCGTTCTGCTATTGAATGTAAGAATAAGGAACATGGAAAGCAATTGGGATCTTAAGACAACAAGACACCTTACAGAAGTTATATTAAGCCATAGCCAGTTTAAAAAGATAGAAGTGAATTTAACCCTCGTAGTGCAGTGTCTGACTAGTCCACAAACGAAGTTCTTTATGTTAGACTCATAAGAAACCGAACGTATCTCTAAACGACAGATTTAACAGCAGTATTCGACAGCTTAGTATTAGATAGCTTGCAACATTTGATTGTAGTAGTAGAGGTACGTGTTACACTGTTGTCATTCTCAATGTTCTCGCGAGCACGGGTTCCGAGTTAAGTGGATAATCCTGTATATTCTAACCAAGAAAATTTAGCCATGTTAGCCTTTATGAAATCTGAGTAATTCAATAAGAAATTCTGCTCTGTTTTATTGAAGTATCCAAAGAAAATATTCGTAATATTATCTTTCTCTTGGCTGATCGAGAAATCGATAGTTCTCCAACGGTCGTTCAAAAGTTGCATGTCGTTTAGAACAGTTTAGCATTTGGTTGACGTTTCTATCAAAGGTTACGTTCGAATGGGTGATGTCAGAGTTGTGCATGGCTTTGATAAAGTTTATCCAACCACTGGCCAGAGAAAGCTACCTACAGGCAAGTGTATGGCTGGGTTGAAATTGTAGCTGACAACTGTGGAGTGTCGAAAGGTTTCCTCGGTAATTGCCTCACGTGACGAGTTATCGATTCACCAGATTATCACAGACGCCAAAAACTGTGATAACCATAACTATTCTCATTTACCGCATTCCTACACGAAACAGTTTATTCACTTGTTGAAGTAATCGGAGTATTATGAACAAAAAAATACAAGTCTGAAAAGTTTATAACAAAGTGGTTAACATAAAGCGAATAGCTTGTTCCATCAAAATGTTGTAATGTCGTAAATAGGGAAAGTTAACAGGAAGATTAACTTATTCGCACTTCTCTATTCCCCACACGTATATGTTTTTAGCTGAAACAGTTCTCGAGTGGGTATAAGTAGAAACTTCCAACTTCGGTCAGACAGCCACCGAGGAACATTTGCTCTTCGTGCGTTTCCCCTTCCCTTTACCTAGTAAACTAGAAAATGATTCTTCCTATAAACTACTCGAAACTATATTTAATTATAATCATTAAATTGCGGGTATTTATACAATTTTATATTTTTATGAACACAGTTAGAAAAATGGAATCTACTCAGAGATTTGTTTTACTCGCTAGATATCATAACGAATATTAAATTACAAGCACTTTGGATCTTTTAAATATTTGTACATCTTTGAGTTTCTTTTAAAAACATAAACATTCGCAGCCTAATCATCAATCCCTCAGCTTCAACAATTCTGTTAATTTCAACAATTCCTATTTTTTTTATAATCTTCTTCTCATACGCATCTCCTGTTTAAAATCTCACACTGCTCAACCACTCGTTTTTAAATAAAATATTTCTTCATTCATTCTTATTGATTGGAAATCAGACATATCCCACGATGTTCTCGATCTCTTCTTCTTTAACAATGACACGTTCTTCGATTAAATACGTTCATCGAGTAGCCGTAATAAAGGCACAGTAAAAATATTTGATGGAGTACGGGACATAGATTTATGAACAAAGTTTTCTGTCAATGTCGAACTGGTGCACAGAGACCAGTACAGGCTATCGGTTGATCAAGATTAATGACGATATCTCGCAACCAAGTAATTCCAGCCATCGAGACAAGTTGACGTTCGTTGTGTCGCTCTTGTTCTGCTTACACTACATTTATTCAACATTAGTGATACACGATTTAACATGCCCTCATCTCTTGCAGTCCTTTCGCGTGCCTACCAAAATCGCCCTTGTCAGCCCCGTCATCCTGATTTTCCCTACTTTTACGTGATTTATAACAATAATATAATAATCAACAGCAGGAAATTATGACGTGAAGTCGAGAAGAGACAACGCTCTTAGATCAGTACGTCCCATACATAAAGTCTTTCACCGTTCAATTTCTGGGCAAAAATGAGAAATAATTTCTGCGTTTCTTGCTGCAAGAAATTTATCATACAGAATGATTCGATTTTGTTATAGAATTTGGACGCTCTTTTGAAGACTTCCGATTCGAAATTATCACTTCAAAAGTGGAAGTTGGTAACGTACTTTCTATAAAACTTTTCATCGATAATGATATCAGGTTATAAAGAAATAGCGATTAAATTGCAAGTAGACGGGGTACTTTCTCTTTGTTCCAATGTACCATTGCCGTAGAACATTTTACAATCTTGTTTAAAATTTCTTAGTTGCAAGCTAAGTGTTACGATGGCAATTTCGTCGATTAAATATCGTTGCTAAAACTTTTTAATCGTTATAGTGGAACTGCAACAGCGTTTATTATATTTATCTTCGTGTGACAGTATTTGGGAAATGGTACTGGCGCAGAGGCGCAGCTTTGCTGCATTAACGCTGCGACAGAAGTTTTATTGAAGCTTTTTTTTATGCTACGCGTTCTGTTACAGCTGCGGTAAATTTGTTATGTAAAACGGGGCGGCAGAATTTGTGGATTTTACGGGGAAGCGTATTTTCTGTGAAAGGCGTACAGAAAGGATTTAGAAAAAAAAGAGAAAGAAAGGAAGGTAGTACAAGTTAACGCTACCCAATTTGCTACCTTTTATTTTAATTTATCGGCGGACGCTTGTTATATAAATATCTGAGAGGTATTTATCTTTCAATGTGTGTCTTTACACCATTCTCGTATTTTCTTCCTTCTTTTTACTACACGAGATCCTTAGTTACCGCGCTATTTATTGAATCATCAACCGGCGAGAAAAAGTTACTTAAATAGCTTGAAAATTGTTTAAAATTATCTGTTACCCGAAGTGTTAAAATATGTTTAAAGTCGTCCAAAACGAAGGAAGAATGTCTTGAAAGTTTCGAGGATAACGAAACTTAGTCACTGAACGTCCCAGAGGATCTTAATGCCGCGTAAAATGATTATGCTGCTGCGAAAGTATGCGACGGAGGACGATAATAATAATTAATACTTTAATAGCTCGCCACAGAAACTTACAATTTAATTCCTGCAATGCTTCAAAACGTTTAAAACACCCCAAACCTTTTACACTCTTAAAATAATAATGCTTAAGGGTACATTTATTGTACTGAAACCGTCTCGGTTTATAATAACTAATCTTTTTGAGGGATACGAGTGAGCTAAATTAAAATTAATTCTTCTTTATTAATTTACTATTTCGTATCAAAGCAAAAGCAGTTTCTTCAAATCTACCGATCATAGAAGGGGAACAAGTCATTGTTCATTAAATGCCCAGATTAACTAGCCACAATTGAAACATGAGGGTCTTCGTATAGAGCGGTTAGTGGCATAAGTTACCAAGAACCAAGAGTTATCCTAGCAACTTCTTGCTAGAGAAAGTTGGTTGAATACAAGCTGCGAAACCGCCTGTTTCCCCGGTGCTTTCACAGCTTCATCAAAGTTTGTTACTCGATTTCTCCAGATGCGAGTTTTAGACAGCGAAGTTAAAAGCTGTTAGTTAGCCAAGAGTAATCGAGAACTTGTGTAGGTTCCGATGAGTTCTATGGGCCAGACTAATTATGGCGTTGACGATGGCCGACGTTGCACCGTCCATTCTGCGTTATAAAATGATTCGTTCCTCGACTTTCCAGGTTTTCGCTTTTTCGGCAAGTTCCATCCGAGTTGTTGCTGTATCGGAGTTTTCGCTTACGATTCGTTTCAATTAGCGCAGACATAACATGGAAATGGAGACTGTGATGAAGGATAGGGTGGTATTAGGGCGAATCTCGTATCGCCTGGGGGTGGGGATGATAGAGGTGTTTATCGAAGTTGCAGGAAACTTAATAATGTTAATTAAACCTCACACTCTTGGTTTATTTTTTTCTACGCGAGTTTATAAAATAATACGCAGAGAATTATGCAGTATCTAAAGAAATAATATTTGTTTAATTGTACTTCATGCGCGAAGATAAATTTCTATTAAAGTAGTTTTATGATATAATGTTCGCTGTATAGCATTCTTCAGACAGCGTTCGTGTATCGAATTACTTGTTACCGACGTATTTACTACAGCCATAAAGCAATATAATAAGAGAGAGAAAGAGAGAGATTGAACATCTAGAATCGATTCACCTAAGCTGCTCCCGGTAATAATCGTGAGAGAGTCCTTTGAACTTGAATTTCTAGACAGTTTCCTAACTTCTGCAGGCTCGTCTAACTTTCTATCTCATTTAGCACGAATCCACGATGGCTCAATACTACAGACATATAGTTACTCGATATCTGAACTCCGATTAACGAGGATCAGATCGCTGGATACCGTGTGTTTCCTCTTTTCAGCGGTATACATCGTGATATACGACCACGTTGATATTATATCACATTGTCGAGGAAATTTTCAGACAAGAGGTAACCTAAGAGTCTCAAATATTACAACTTTGCGATTTTCAGGAATCTGAAACTAACGAAAATAACAATGTAAGAGAATCTATGAATTAATTTAATAATTTGACAACATTTGCAAAAGAAAATATACTTCAACAGTCAATGATAGTTGCTGTGCTACCAGAATGCACATTATTATCCGATTCGATATGCTATAAAAATTCGAGTCGAATAAGAAATGCTGTAGTAAACGTCGAAGGAGCAGAAGGAGGAGCATAAAAAAAAATTTCAGGAAATTTTCGTAGCAACGGGAGAAGTAAAAGCAATCGCGAACTGACGTTCAGTTCAAACACGCCAAGAGTCGAACATAACCATTAGGAAAACTTTCGGACCGAAGTTTCATATCGTCGAACAGCCTACGACTGAAAATAATTATTAAAGGAAACTTCCAGGTAAAGTTTCCGAGAAACTTAAATCCACCAACTCACTTGCAGCGAGCTTTGGTAACGCGAAACATGTAACCTCGTTATGTAACATCAAACCATAATAGAGAATGAAAACGCAGCTATTTATTACACATCGTATAATATAATCTCCTTCATGATCGCGTTACACTTTACGTTCGGTGCTACCATAAAGCGAAACAGTGCAAAAATTGATATCCCGAGCCCCTCTTCCAATTTATGCAGTACAAAAATAACCTCTTCAACATCGTATTTGCAGTTTCCTCTACATTTTACAATTTCTTTCCTCTTATATAATGTTATCTTCGTGTCCTTGCATAAAGTCTCCTTATAATTTTTTCACAAATATTTTTAATCACTCTATATATTCTATTTATGTTTTCTTTTATAAAAATCATGGATTTAAAAAAACATTCAACCTGGAATTCTGTTTCTTTAGGAAATTCTTCGATCAGAAAATATACAGAGTATCTCGGTTAAAAAATGAAATCATCTAAATATCTGCCTTATTTACGATCGTATAAAAAATTTCTCAGGATAAAGTTGAGCTATTTTAAGGGACTCGTACAACGATGGAAAGAATTTTTTCACAAGATTTCAATTGTCGGTATCTTTTTTAAATAGAACTCTATTTCTTTTTTGACATCAATGCATGCGAATTTTTATTCTGTGTACAAAAGTATGTTGGGAAATGCATATTTTAACTTTAATTTCGCAAAACTTGGCGTACGGAAAACAAGGAAAGACGTGATGATACTCTCGTATTTATATTTCTCTTGTGTTTCATACGCATTTGATAATATTAGAATCGAAAAATCATCTAAATTATGCATTTTCCAACATAAGTACTGTTGAAAATGACAACGTGAGTTCGTGCTCGCCATCCATATGCAGATGCGTTAGTTACAAGAATTAGTAACTAGAAGATAGTTCTAGTTACAATCGATAGATTTAATCGATAGGTTTAAGATGTTCTTTTGTTTTTATCCCTAGTCCATGTATGTATGTGCAATAAAAGGTTTTTTTGGCTCAGAACGGTGTGATAAATTTATCCATTCAATATAATAATAGCTACTGTGATCCTACCTCTGAGTATAGAAATAACAACAAGTACCTTAATACTTTTGTGTAGAGGATAAAAAGTCACATCCACTGGTGCAAAAAGAGTTCTAGTTAGAAAAATACCGATGAATTTGAAATCTTTTAAAAAAAATGAACTTGAGAAAATATTCTTTCCACCCGTACCCTGTGTGTTCCTTCAAATAGCTTAACTTCGTTCTGAGAAATTTTTCCATAGAATCGTAAACAAGGCAGATATTTGAGATGATCTCATTTAGCCGAGATATCGTGTATGTAGACAAAGAAAATTACTATCGATATGTTTGTGGAATCAATTTCGAATTAATACTGAACCAAGGGGTTCGTAAATTTTTAGTAGATAGCGTATTTCGTTATTGCGTTTCCTCTTAGCTAGCAATACCCTTCTATTGCCCAATCAAAATAACACTAAATGACAGATCAGAGATAGCAGAACGACCTGCGCTGCACTAAATCAGGGGATCGATCTAAAGTGGGGCTTTCAATTGGCTGGATTGCATTTTAATACCTGCGGGCACCATTAAGTTTCTATTGCGTTTAACACAAGCATCCAGGCAATGGAACAATGCGGTTTACAGCTAATGGAAAACTGAACCCAAGAGAATTCTGGTAGCAATCAAAAGTCCAACGTAACTGAGCTTTTTGTGCGGGCTGCTGTTTGTTCTGTGCGTCCGTCGCGAGTCGCGTTTTTTGTTTTACCGGTGGTTGTGGCGAAGATTATCGTTCAATTTCGCCAGAGAAAAGCACGTTCCGCTAAATAAACCAGAACCAGCGGATAGAAAGCCGGACGAATTGAATCGACGGTTTTTCGAAGCTCACTTCGCTATCTTCCCTTTTATTTGCATCTCGAATATACACTGGGCCGCGTTCTTTTGTTTTGCTTCAATTCTTCGGCTGCGATGATTGAAATTTGTCTGACTCTGAGGTGACAATTTGCTTACACTAGGTTACGTCAGTAACAGTTTCCTCCGTATCATTTATTATAACATAAACAGATGACTGGGTACTAGGCACAGTAGAAGGCTACGAAATGTAAAAACCTTTTACTTACAATTTAATTTTCCTTCTCCTTTTAATGAATATATTCTATGTCTATAATTCTGTTACCTTCGACTCGACAAGAGACCAACTTTTTCATCATATTATCACCTTAATCGACCTCCATTTGAATAATTAATCACGGCAAACACGTTCGGTAAGCACCCTCGCTTCCATCTTTCTGGCATCAACACCGGCAGTCGTCTCGAAAAGCTTTCAAACCCTCTCTAATTGCGTCAAACAGGTTCACGGCACTTACCGATGCTCACAAAACCGAGCACTCAATTTTCCATGCGAGCAGCCGTCCGAAAGGGACAGGAAAATCGAGATGAACGATCCTCGGTCATCTCAAAGGGCTCGCGAAGGTGACCGGAGATCGAAGGGTAGAGGGTGGGGAGAGGTGGGTTGACTGGTCGACACGAACACGTAGAGTACGATCGCGAGCGTACCACGTTAATTGGCGAATCACGAGCAAATGAAATTGTCGTGAGCGTTTGATCTAATTAGGCTGGGTCCTGCCGATGCGCCTGTGGCCCGCAGAATCATAATTAAAGGGTAGACTCGAATTAGCCGCGAGTCTACCCCGTTTACGAACCACCCCCCAACGGCGTCGCGTTCGATTTTCAACGGTTGTGAATTTTGGCCATGCCCCTCGCCTCCGCTTCTCCCCTTTCGGCCATCTAGTATTTTAATTAAGATCAGCACAGATCGGATTATCCGTTAACGATAATGATAGAAACCGACGTGTTTGTTCGTTGCTCGCTCTCTTTTGTTTTTCAACTAGCGAACTCGATTTTTCCACGCTCTTTGCACAAAGAATCTGGTCTACTGGAATCTCGTGTAAAGCTTGTAAAAGCTTTTGTGATTGATATCTAATTAGCGATTGTACTGTACTGTAAGGAACGGTGAAGTTTCGATCATGTTCAGAAGCATGAAAATTCCGCTTGAAAACAAATCCCGAAGGCAACTATTGTAGAAAAATTCTGAACGCGAAAATAGAAGGTAATAAAAAAAGCTCGGGTGATAAGATAAAGTTGAACAAGAAAAACTTTGCTCGAGGCGAAACTCTTCATGTAGACGTAATAGCTGTTGCTAGAATTTTAGCAGGAATATTCTGCTGAAATTTTCTTCTTTGTATCTTTTCGTGACTAAAGATCGTACCGATCCGAAAACTTGTTATCGATCTTGCGATGATTGCTAGCGGTCCGTGATAGTAAATTCGGAGAATACAAAATTCCGTGCGTGATTCTCGCAAAATCGTATTAACTGATCAAACGAAGGAAATTGTAGAGGGATCATAAGTAGCTGACCCGAAACCGCCTGGGAGTTTTATTTTCGTGCATTAAAATAACACGAAACGATAAAGCTAATCCGCGAGCTTGAAATCTCGCCTGTCCGACGGATCAGCTTCGTCGAAATTCAATTAAGTTATCGTATTTGCAATTCAACGTACAATTGCCGGTACCTAGCAACGAAAACTTCAGGCCGGTATCGCCATGGCGGAAGAATTAATGGAATATGATTGTGGTACGCGTTTCAAGGCAACGATACGTTTTGAAATCGTACCGATAGCGATCGATGGTAAAAAAAAGGAAACAATTGAAAACATAAATTCCGACGAACGGTTCTCAGTTTCATTCAACGCGCCCGCTTGCCACTTCTCCGTTATTTATGCAAATGCAGCTCCGCCGAAATTTCCATTTTAATCGGTAGCACCGCGTCCCAGGGAAAAATTTACCGTCCTGAATCGCCATCTAATCGCTGACAAAATATCCCCGCAATTGGCCGCTATCGGATTATCCTGCGACCAATAAATTCCACGAGGAAAAAAATTGCTGCTTCTCATTAACCGAAACGCAAGAAAACACTCGATGCTCGTCGTTGAATGAAAAGAGCGATTGTCGACGGTTTTAAACGATTTTAAACGAATTTTAAACAATTCTTAAAGTATCAAAATAACCTCGTTTCAGTAACGAAAAGGATATTATTGTGAAAATCAGAAAATAATTTCCATATTTCACGACTATATTGTCGTCTATGAAAGTACGCTATCGATCGCTTTCGTCGATCTGTTTTCAGTCTTCTCCTGACACGCCTCTGGCACCCTGGCCATTTATTTGTACCAGTAACCACGCTGAAAACTCGTTTTGAATCAGACCGCGAACTTCCGGCCCGTGCACGTGTCACCGTCCATCGTGTACGTTTCTGATATGTCGTTTTGCGACGACACGAAGTTTTGGGGCGTCGTTGCCGGACAACGTTGCATAACCTTCACTATTATACTCATGACACGGTTAATTTTTGTATTTTATCTTTGGTACACTATTTACTCCGTATTTTTCACTCTCTAAACCAAATATTAGCCTGCAGTTTCTTCGCAAAAGATGTGTACTTCCATAGAAAAATGTCAAATGTTTAACTTAACATGCAGAAATTTTCAGGGTCTTTGATAACCTAGAACAGTGGAAATATTGGAGCTTTTGCAAAATTTGATTTCTTTTATTTTTGAAGAAAGTCTACGACGAATCTTGGGAAATTTAACGAGTGTGAGATAAAATTCTATCAGAATGTCCAAATGTTAAGATGATATGTAAATGATGCTGATAAAGAGGATTGATGACGTAGCGTAAAAAATTTGTAATTCATAATGTTACGTTATTCTACGTCTCCTATACGTTACAATGTATATATTGATTTATCTTTTCAACGTACTTCTTGTGTAAATGTGCTTGATATTCCGTATTGCATAATCAAAACTTGGGTAATCAATTCGCCATGTATAACAGTTTACCTCCATGAAAATTCGGTTTATTTCGCTGGCTTTGAGGCTGACCAATCTCTGCGTATATATTGCCTCGATGTTTGAAATTTCACGGTACTATGTATAAACCAAAACTGAAATTATAGATGTTCAATATTCGACTTTGATGAAGCATATTTTTTTAAGTTTTACTTTGTCAAAAAATGCATCGATTTTAAATAACGTAATAACGGAAAATAAATAAAATCACAATATCAACGATAATTAAAGATATAATCCACATATCTACATGCAAATTATTTCGAGATTTAAGAGAAAAATCTACAAACGGGAAAAGATTTACAAGCAGCTTAACGACTAAGGATTTACACTTATCTTTTATTTCTCTTTATTAGCGTGCAATAAAGTGTGTGCTTATCCACAACAGACCTTATCGGTGTTTGCATCCAGTTTCCACTCGTTTCGTGCGTCTTCTCGACAATCAACGCACGCCACGATGAATTTTCGACTGTCCGCAGAAGAGACGCCGAACATTTCACTGGTAGGGACGAAATTTCAGATGAGTCGCGGTTAAATTGTTTACAGTGTAACGAGTGCACGCGCGCACTCCACTCAAATTGTCACTCAACGCTGAGAGGAAAATTGATTATGGTAGCGCAAATGTTTACGGGCAGGAACGATTTGGCCTAGCTCGTGACGATTTTCAAACTAACGAATTATAGCCGAGTGAACAGGGGTGTTGGCGCGAAGCGTCATTGAAAATCGATACGGCGAAATGAGAAGACTGTATCGAGACGCAAAAAATCGTGGAAATGTCGTCCACGTTACGAAAATAACTCGAATAGATTCCTGTTCAAAGAATTTCAAAACAACATTGTAAATCGAAAGCAATCGAGCCAGTAAATACGTGCAGCCTTTTCTATTTTACCGGTCTATAGTTTTCAAGTACAAATAAGAGAAATATGATAGATGAAAGGCTATGCTTGTTACAGCAAATCGATTGGAAGGTAAGCAAGGAGGCTACAGTGTCGAAAGCTAAAATATCTGGTTGGTGGTGCAAATGATCGCGGCATTGGAAGAATCCAGCCATTCGATAATTCCGCAGTCAGTCGAATATTGCAGTCCCCAAGCTGCAACTTTAATTAGCAACGACTGCAAACTCTACTGTTCATTGTTAGCTGGCTGATGCACCATGTATATTTTCGTGCGAATTATTATGTACCCTCCGACTGCGGTCTATTTGATTATTGCCTTCGGACGCAGAGTTGTCTCCCAAAAGATTTCGCAAACCGCAAATAATTAATTGATAAAAGATTCGTTGGTTCGTTGATTAGGAAATTGACCGATATTTTTCACGAGTATCTGCGACATTTATGTACATACAGTGTGTCCACTTGAGATATTTATTTTCAAAGACATGAATGATATAAAAAGACGTTTAAGACAAAAATTGCACGATATCAAAAGGGATATATTCTTGTGTATTTTATCTTACCTTGAAACTTATTGTTGAGGACATGTTAAAATTTTTTAACGGATACCTTCATTTTATATTACATATTGACAATAATAATTATACGGGTAAATACGCAAGACTATAATATATTCCTCCCCATTTCATACAACTTTTGTCTGAAACATTTTTTCATATCATTCACCTTCCAGATATTTGAGCGGCTCGACATAAACCGGACACACTGTATAGCCTTTGTTTTTCATACTTTTGACCTTTTTAAGTTTTTACATTTTCAAGATTGTTATTTTGTAGGTTCTTTGTATATAAATATGGAAATTTTATATTGGAAAGAATTGGAATTTTTTATCGATATTTTTACCGTGCAACTTCTAGATTCATCCGTATCGCGAACTCCACTTTGTATTCAATGTCTTCCGGAAAAGTTTTACGATATCCAGAGAAATGAAAAGTCGACAGTTACGATGGTTATGCATTTCTTACGCGAGCAGAAATATTGCACTGTCGATGAAATTTTCAACGCAATGTGTGTAAAAATTCTTTCGTAGTACGTATTGTTCCAATTGTCGCAACTCGAACGCAGCTTGGGTTCCATGCATTTTCGACTGTTTCTAAGTAATTTCTTTTTTCTTTTTAAGAAATTTAACTTACTTTTTCAGAAAATTATCTTAAAAGTTAATGATTTTAACCAAGGCGGAACAACTTAAGAATTTTCCCTACCTTCGTGTACGAAATAATGATAATTGATTATTATCTTGATGCATGTTTGATCGAACGAAACAGCGATACATTTCATTTCACGGCTACATTGACGTTACGTAATTTCGATATTGTCAATCATTGTTTCCGACCGATAAATAGGTTTTACCAACATATTACAGATTTGTAGCTGCTCTTATTAAGCTTCTAAAACATAATCATAAATCTATGAGCTCTTCTCAGAAGCAAATTGAATTGTTAAAGAAAATTGACATTGCCGTAAAAATTTGATACTTCTTTGGCACTATAATTCTATGATAAATGATAGTACCTTGATTAAGAACGAAAGAACGAGACGTTAATGCAGCGAATTTTTGCCATCGCTTTTTGCACTTCTATCAAAATTCGTGCCATATTTTTTACAACAGTGCTATATTCACCGTTCGTTTAAACAAGGTTGAAGACATGAATTTTTCGAAAGAGTCCCGAGGTCATCGAACACATCCACCGGTGGGTAGGTGTTCTTAGTCTACAGAAGACGTCGCGTCGTCGCGTCCAGCAAATTACTGTCGTCACTTTCCATCGCCTTGACTGCGTCCATTAGCAGCAGGGCATTCTGTGCTTTTTCAATCGGCGGCCCATTCGAACTGCGGGCTACGTCGTCCCTCGTCCAATCTCCGTTATTCTCGGCCAACGGCAATGTGGCACCTTTCTTTCCCCATTCATTCCACGGCTGAATGAACCGTCCAGGAAAAGGAATGAACGCGCGCGTTGGCGCAACCAGCTCGCGGTGTGCTCGCGCCACTAGGTCAGAGACACGGTTCCCAAGCTCTCTCGGCGAGCCTCCAGCCTCCGAGAACGATAACGCCGCGGAGACAATGAAGGCTGGCCAACAATGGCCTGCGGGGATGGAAAGATGGCTGTAGGCACTGCCAACCTACCCAAGCCTGCTGAAAAGAGGATACGATGCCTGGAACGCGACAAATGACGAGCCATCCTATCCTTCGAACGACGCAGGTGTACACCCCGCCACCATTTAACATGTAGCTGAATAGCTATCTGGAAGAATGGCGAAAAGCTCTGGCCAAACTGGACAGCCGTTCCCAGACTTTCGCCACGTTCCCTGGTCTTGTCTGTCGGCAGTCAGAATGCCTTTCACCGCGATGGTGTTCGATCGTGGATGGGAGATGCTGATCATTGATGGCACACTATCGTTAGATAGGACTGAGTCCTTTGTTGCAGAATTGCAGACTTAGTTGGACTGCATCGACGATCGTTTGGGAGATTGTTGGAGATTCGAAGCGAACGGTTCTGTAGGTTGGTAATTGAGTTGTCACTTTGGTGACTAATGTTTCACGATATTTGAGGAACGATCTCCGAGAAAATTTTTGTGATTCGGTGTTTGAATAGATTTGATTTAAAAGAACGTATTTGTTACGAGCTAGATAGAAAAGCAAGATTACGGTACGTATGAGAGCATAGTTGTGGCAAAAATGAAGTTTAGTTAGAGAATTTATTTATTGGAAACTCTCAGAGAGTTTCTTTCCTTTTCATCGTCACAAAAATTCTAACATTTATAATTTAAAGATTCTACCAATGAAAACGTGCAGATCGTTTGCGACTCGAGACTCCTACGGGCATCTTAATCGAATCGGCACGAATTAATACGAGAAAACGGCGCGTTCGTTCGCAAAGATCGACGTTTGCATCTTTAAACGAAACGGAAAAGCTAGTCCAAGCGAATTTCTCGGGTTTTCAAGACTGGCACAATGGCGAGCCGGGATAGTTGCTAACACGCTCTTACACCTAAGCCTTCTGACTTCTTCCGGTCGATAAAGGATATCTTCAGCTTCCGTGATTTGCTTTCTGAGGTAGTGTATTCAGCGAGCATTGCTGTAACATTGGTGCAACAATGCGAGCATTATATATCACGCGCGAAATGTTTGTGAAATTCGCAGTTTGGGGGTAGGCGAACTTCGTTTTCGCCTTTCTTGCGTTGTTCTTGATGAAATTCCGCCGCGAAAATTCTCTGCCACTCCGTCCTCCTGGGAAATTGAATAAATTTCTAAAGAGGCAAAATGAAAATTTTGTCTGGTTTTTAGTGGAGAGATTGAAATTCTGCAGTGTCATTATGAGAATGAAATTTATAAGCAATTCGGGATATTCAAAGCGAAAAAATACAAATCCTGGATTCTTTCTGAAAAATAGCGGAGTAACTAAAATATTTATTAATCCACGTTCCAGATCTTTTTTAATTCAATTCGACGTTAACATTAACAAATAATGTTTGAAGCTATCGAATTTGTACTTTATTACTGGTATAAGCTTAATTTGCACTTGTGGAAACTATTGCAAGATACTGCGTTTCGCACTGGCGATAATTACGTACATATTTGCATGAATTCGCTATTTTACGTCTATCAGTGCAGAAATATTAATAACATTTCTCTACTGCACTAACGTGAAAGGCAGCATCCATTTGGAAGCTTTGACGAATGTTTCCTCCTCGGATAGTTACATTTAGATTCATGGATGCAGTAGAACGTCGCATTCTTCGTAAATGATAAATGCGAATTCCGAAACATTTAACTTGCTGAGCGCAATTTACTCGTGCATTTCGAGAGCGGCTGTGCTAAGACGCTGGTTCTGAATGCAGAAAGGTAGACGCAACTGATGTACCGCTCGTTACGATGAATTTGCAGAACCCAACAGGAAGTTACAATGCGATATCTTGATAATCCTGAATATTATATCGATTAAATTCGTGTAGATGCAATTATCGCTATTAGGAAGCTTTTGCCTACACTGTTGTGGCAACCTAATTACTATTAACTTAATCATTGGCGTTGCTATCAGAGCTAGTGAATTATGAAATACGCCTGTTACTGGCCGGTAAATTATGAAGACAAATTGCGTGTTATTGACTTAGTTAGCAAAGTTATCGATTCGTAAACGATTAATTACATCAGCAGGATGGTTGTTCCGTGAGCTGAAAATTTCATTCAACCACCGAATGCTTGAATTGCATAGCAGATTGAATTATTTTAACGTTTCATTAGAAATTCTAAATGCATAAGAATCAAGGCAACGAAATCCGAATGGAAGTGGCTAATATGATAATTGATCAGATGAATAGTATTATAAGTTGGTAGAATTTCGTGTATGAATTTGTTAATAAGATGGATTGAATTAATGGAATTAATTAGTCCAAGAACAAGGATCTATTTCAGGAAGGTGGACAGTCATATACATCTTTCAGGATATTCCTGCAGGGTATCAGCTTATAAACTTCACATCGTAACTCCTTCTGCCCTTAGCATGGAATTTCAGAAGAGGGGTACCATTTTCGTTGTTGTGTCACGAGAGAGTACAGCTCCGATTTCGTGTAGTGTCGACTTTGGTTAATGTCGAGGCGTGAAGGTTCTTTCAAATTTTTGGTCACAGGCTATGATTCTGTTTGGTGTTATTCAAGTACCAATCTTCTAACATTGGTAACATATACCTCACAATCGTTTTGAATTATTGGTAACGCTTAAATATTTTTCACCAATTGTGTGTTTCTTTTTCAGTAATCAAATGTCTATCTTGAAAGCGATATAGAAGTTTAAAATGAAGTTTATGAAAGTTCTGCATTGAACTTCAGCGAAAGCAAACTTTTATACACTGCAGAAATTAAAACATATGAAAACAGATGAATCAGTTATTTTATAAATTACTTTTTGTAGCGTAAGTGCACTGGTGAATTTGTTGTCTTACTACTTTACATTTTATGGATAGTACGTTTCTACAGAAATAGAAATACAGAAGTCAAACGTGATAAATGCAATATTTCTCGGATTTTCTGGTGGAGAATAGGAAAGAGAAGATAGAAAGAAAACGTTCCGAGGGGATAATGGGAAAAGAGTGCGATAGAATATCAAATTTGGATCTGAGTAACCCTATCTTCTTTCTCGAATACGACACGAGGTTGACAAGGCTTTCGCCGGAGATGTCAGATTTTATCACCCGCCGACAGAAAGAATTGGAAACGGAAAATGAAACCTCGTAGAACATTCAGGGAACAATTCAAGAAGAATAAAAAGTGTCCTTGTAGCGAGCTCAAATTTTGGAGTACCGATTCGGTTGCTATCAACCTTAATTGAAAAATCTAGTTTTATATATCATGCTCTGTTAGTCAGTATTTTATACTTACTGAACCCGGATTATAAAATTAAAAATCGTCGATCTACCACGGGATACTTCCGTGTTAAACATTTCGGTATTTTTCCATTTAAAAAATGTAAAAGCTGCCATAGCGATTAGTAAAACTTTTTACCAATTTACAATATTCTATAAAGTGATACACTCCACAACTAATATTTTCAAAGATAATTACCAATAATTTCCCAGATGATATTCCTAAATAACTCTCCAATATTCTACCCATCCATTACATTATTTCATAATGACAAACTTTGGCGCAACGAAAACTAAAACTCTGATACCCTACAGTATCATATAACAAGCTACACGACCACCCACACTTTGAAAGATAATTACAAGCGACAAGTTATCAAACGAATGTTATATCGACTCGAAGAGCTAACGGCAAACTGTTAATCCAACGATTTAAATCAAAGCACATACGTACAATTTTTCTCTTTTTTACTCTTTTTCCTTTTTTTCTAATAAAAAGAGAACTCGATCAATGAAACTACTCGAAATTTTAACGGAATAGTGGAGCGTCAATTTACGATGCAATTTACAGACTTATTGCTTTTTTTATCACAGTTTCGCGAACCAAAACGGTTCTCTCTTTCACTTTTTCTCTCTCCCCCTCTCTCTCCCCCTATAGGTGTCCCAGACAGAAGAACGTTCTTCTCTCGTTTCTCGTGTGAATGGAACGACGAGCAAAGGGCATCCAGACAGATGTTCCCCCGAAATTCACGCGTCGGTTTTTGAATACAGGCGTAGTCTCGACGCGCGAAATTTTCAGCGACACATGGAACCGTGCGGTCTCACGTTGATGACGCGAGGGAATGGAAAACGTAGCCCGACGCTGAAATCGCGGACGGAAAATTAAAGCATTTTCCACCCTCCACGAGAACCGGTCTGGCGGCATTGAAGCCACTGGCTGGTTTTATTTGTTTACGAGGATCACGAAGAGAGAGAGAGAGAGGGAGAGTAAGGGAGGAAGAGAGAGCGAAAGAGGATCTCGTGGTTCTGCACGAGTCGTTGCAGCTCGCCGTTTTTGCTCGTTGATCAACGAGTCCCGGTGCAATCCGGACGGAGTAAGTCAGGGTTTACGTAGGAATTAACGAGGAATCCGCGAAAAACGGGGGCCGGAACTCCGTGTTTTCATTAACTCTTGTGCTTTCGCCTCCAACTTGCGCCGCGAAACGTCATTATTAAGTTTGGAACGTCGTGCTCCCCTGCGGTCTGTTTAGCGTAAGAAAATCTAACGAAATCTGCTTCGTCGATTTTCCTCACGATAGCAGGGGTAAAGAAGATGTTAGTCCGTTAAAGACCGAGCCGTGAAATAATGTGCCAAAGTTTCGTTAACGTAGCGTCACTGAAAAGTCTGTACAAAATAATCGATATGCATACTATTATCTCAAAAGATATAAAAGATATATTAGAGTAACGAATAATTTGGAGAAAACCATTATATGAATCAGAGCTACGGAAGTATTTTCCACGATCTTCATAAAGACCGTTTATTACAACATCGTTGTAATCTCCACGAAATTGTGGAATCTAATCTATTACATCTGTTTATGCTGCATGAGAAGTATCCCGTACCAAAAGGGTATATCTACCAATAGATTTAAAACATTCATAGTGTATCGCACAGATCTTCTGAATTATGTCGCGTAATATGAAATTCCGGATTTCCAATAGACGTCATAATGAATCAAAGAAGTAATGATTTCCCAGGTCGGTCCGTTAATTGCACTTTATGGACACGTCTCAACTTTACCTGCGTCGACGCGACCGAGTCTCATTAACGTGAATCTTTGATGCTCGAAAATCTGCCCGTCACTCGTTTTCACTCGTTCTAACGTTCTAGTCGATGCCGAGAGAGGATATCAGAACCGTTGTAGAACAAACTGATTTTAATCGTATTACTTATTACATTTCGTACCGCGTAACGAACCTCCACGTTCCTCGAGTTAATTGCGAACGTAAATTTTCGTGTAATCCGATTGCAGCTTTCTACAACATTTTATTCAATTTTTCGTAAATTACACGATCAACAGTTTTGCCCTCAGCTTCTTATGCTTTCGTTGGAAAATAGTGAACAGGGTAAAGAAATTCATTTTGTAAGAATTATGCACATACATAGGTAAGCGTTTCTTATATCAGTATAATAAGATTGAAGCATAATGTATGAAGATTTGCAACTATTTATGGTATATGAAAACAGCTCAGAGATATGACGGATATTCTAATTGATTTATTGTGTCGGGTATATAGATAGTCAAGTGGTTTAGTCTAAAACTATTGTTATTCAAGAAAGACGAATTAGTATGCCGAGGGACGTCGACACGGTAATGTTTACAAAGGACGCGCGGAGAAACTTGTTCGAGTACATTTCGGTGCTCTAGTGAATTTGTACAAGTTCCGGTATTGCCTCTTATTTTTCTATGGAGTGTACTCTGCGAGGTGTATCGATTTTCGTTTGCTTTGGGTAGGATAAACATTTTACTGGAAAATAAACTAACACACCAAATAAACTCGATACGTAGAAAAATTGAAATTGAACGTAAGAAACTTTGCGAAACCATAACAATTATTCTATATTCATATAAATATTAAATTACATAATTCTATAATTGATCTATATTGATATTGATCTATATATCAGACATTCTATTTGCATTAAATAAAATCCTATAATATAGAAAAATTATAGAATCACAGATTGAAAGAACTAAAGAATTGTCCATTTATTCGTGAATATTTTCGAAATTTTCGGACAATCGGTCACAGAATAGCAGCAAACCACGTAGGCAATTGAAATATTCCACCAGATTTTAACATTACTCGAAATGGCGGTATGTCTGAAACAAGCCAGCGACCGGGTTAAAATCCTGCCTCTATAAAAGCACGCTTCAACAACATTGAATTTCTTCCTATCTGATGTATCCGGCTATAAAGCCGCGAGGATAATTAAAATACTTTCCCTTTCCCGGCTTGATGGGCCCGGAGCGTTAATGCGAACTCGGCTTGACCAAAGTTTCGTCCATTTTTTACGATAAAAGCCACAGAACTTTCCCACCAACTTGATATTTATTAAAGCGCCGTTTGTATCACTTAACAGTTTAGGTAAAGAGTCATTAAAGGTGTTAATTTACTAATTAACCACTAATGAATTTAAGGGTGAAAATAATATTTAGAGAAATTTAATTATGTTGTAAATAATACTCAGGTGAAATAATGAAAGAGAAAAAGTGGGAATATCCATTTTTAGAGATTTTATAGCGTATGGAATTGGCGAATATTTTATAAAAAAAAGAATTCGACGAATATAACTACCCGAGAATTTTTTGAATAGTAGCGTTACTTCACGATTTATAATTTACAGACTATACACATATACTGTACAATTTTTAATATTTTGCGCGCCCTGTAGACTCGCAAAAGTCTACAGAAAATAGTCTACATATCTAAATTTCTCACAAGTTCATAAACATCCGCAGGGTACTGATTACTTATTTTAATAGCAGCATCTCGGTTCCTATTTCTCTCTTTCTCCCCTTTTCGCCACTTTTTAACGACAGCTTTAGCCCTTAACAAAATGCGTAAATTATTTGATGTCCCCTTTCTGCGGCCGCTAATGGCCTTCCCTAAAGGTTGTAACTGTTATTAACGCATGGATAGTTTGTCGCCGAGCTGTCCGAAATGCCATAAACGTTCCAAAAGTTCCATTTTCCGAGAAAGTTGAGGCATGTCGAGGTTCGTGCTTTTAAGTATCATCCACCAGCGTGTCATTGGTACACGCGGTTGCTTTGCAGTCCGCGAAATAGAGACAGCAAGCTGCAGGGTGAAAAAGCCGCATTCGTTGCAGGCACACAAATTCGCCACAGCTGGAACATTTGTCTTTGTAAATTCATTTCTCTGCCAGATATTAGAAATAGTCGTAGGACAGAATAAATCGTATAAATTTAGACGCGGTATAACATTCCTATGGTTTTTCATGGATTCTGTTGGAAGAGTTACCGGCATAGAATGAATCACAGATTCGAAACTTATCATTAATAACATTTGATATTGCGCTTTGAATTCTGCTACACGTTACATCATATATCTACAAAAAAAGAGAGTCTTCTCTGTCAGATGTTATGCCCCACACACATTCCATTGGATCTTTCAAAATCGGTATCTTATATGTTCGTGAAATTTTGTAGAGAAAAGAGAGACATTTTAAAAAGAATAAAATATGATCTTATCAATTAAATATAGTATTTAGTAAAAAAAATTCGGAATTATTTACATCACAATATAATTTATCCACATTATATCATTACATATTAGTACTGTTACCTATATTACAAGTTTTGTAAATCGTAAATTAATTTTTTGCGTTACTATCTCGCTATAGTTTTTCTTCTATTGATTTTTCTCTAATTAACTGGAATATCGAAGTAACGAAGTCATAAATATTAAAGTAGCAATCTTTTTCACAAAAAGGGTGTTTCCAGTACACCGTGAAATGTACTTTGAAGCGTATCGGCAACGCGATATGGTGCACAGTGAAAAGTTGCATCCCGAAGCAGCGTTCTGTTTAATCGAAAATAAAGCTCGTGCGGGGCTCCATGCATTTTCAGTAGGTTCGCGGAAGATGAACGTTTCACAGCAAGTAGCCAATGGAAATGCATGGCGGCGCTCAGATTACCTACAAACCAGAATAACAAGCGAGTTCGAGCAGTTGCAGAAAACGTAACTTCTCCATGAACCTTCGAGAGCGTATCTTATATTTCGCTTTACGTGTCACGAGCCAACGATAAAAATTCCATGAAATTTGGAAGATGCAACATCGTCTAGGCGGAAGCAGGGGATCAGATTTCACTAAAAAAAAAGAAAAGATCGTACGAAAAAGAAGCATCTCCCTTTGTAATTTAGCTTTTCTAATTTAGCAACGTGCTTTGATACTGAAAGAACAGAATGCTAGATAGCAGTTCGTTTGAAGCTTATTGTAAAATGAACAAGTTTTCCAAGCTTTCGCCTAGTTGGATAAATTTTAAATTAGACAAACTTTGGTGTATTATACTCCTCTCTTTTTATAAAACCTAGTTACTCTTCAAATGAATATGATGGAGTTTATCCTTTCTAACTTAACGCGGTATAAAACATTTTCCATTAAAAACATAATTTCTATAGGATGTACATCGTTGTTTGACTTTTATTTATTCCGTATAAAATTCTGACATATGTATATGTAGAAACTCCAATTAAAAATAATTTCGTGCAATTCGTTAGACGATATATTTTACCGAAATATTTTTACATTTTTTTCAGAAAGAGTAGAGATTGCTCCGATTACATAAATTTCAGCGAGAATTCATGCGTTTTAAATATAAAATTCGGTATACATACGTTCGTTCCAAAAATTATCCCGATCCGAGGGAAAAGAATTCGTATATGCAAATGACCGAGTGTAGAGTCGTATTAAAAATGAAATTTCTTTGTCGCGCTACCTACCAGAATTTCAACTTTGAACCCGTGCAACAACGTGTTACTCGTTCATCAGAGACACGTGATATCACATGCAATTTATTCGAGAGAAAAATGAACCGCGTTTATCATGCGGTGGCGTTGCATAAAAATTTCCGCGATAATTTCACCTGGCTCCCGTAATCGGGCCGAATAAACTGGATTAGCCGCGAGTAATTAGTGCAAAACAGTTTGTAACGGGTAAGCTCCGACTATATCCACTGGGTAATTCATGATTTTAAATAAATAGAATAGAATTCGTGTGGTAACCAGACCGATATGTAGCTCGTCGAATCCATTGTATTATTCCAGCATTCCGTTTGTTCCAGGCTAGCGTCGAATGTATTCGATTCAATATTTGGGATATTGAGATAGTGTTATTAATTATCGGTTAAACCACAAATTATATATTACACGATAGGTTGTTTCCAAAGAAAAGGTCGATTTTAATCTGCTTTAAGGAATTTAAGGTATAATAGGAGCGTTCTTATCAATCTGATTTAAGAAGACTTTGCACGATAGGAATTTTTTTTCCTTGTTTCCAAATATTTTTTTCTCATCCACATTATTATACCTTATAGTCAACTGCATTTTTTGAGAATGTTTTCATTTCAGTATCATTGTTTCATTGAAATATTCATCTTTGGCATAAAATTCTCACTGTCCAATTTCTAAAGCGTTTTAAGGGAGCGTTTCAGGGAAATGTTTTCTTAATTTCGTAAAGCGGACTGGTGCGAATGCATTCATCGCGTTTTGAAAACGTTTAAACGTGTTTTTCGTGGAGCTAAAGTTCTGTTGCAGTTGCGCGGCCAGAATGAGTAGAATCGCTTGGAAACCGCGGCAACAAGAAAAAATCCCGCCGCGGTGCAAGCTAGAGAACGTAGTCTAATTTTGAAGCGTTTAAATTATACGGTGCCCACTTGTCAGTAATTAAGACGCCGTGCACTCGAGAATTCCTCATCGTGGAATAATTGAGAATGTAAATGGATGAAAAGATGTTTTCTCAATAAAACTCCTCAAGACCTGCAATTACAAAATCCAGAGAAATTCGTATTCTGCGAATTCGTACTTTGCTCAACTGGACGTTGCATTGATTGCTCGAATAATTGTATGTTGCTGGTTTGATGTTTCGCTTCGAAAGTATGAAAAATTCTAGTTATAGAATTGCTCTTAGCTTTATGTACCATTCAACGAATAATATTTCAGACTTTATGTCTTGAATAGAAAGAATCCAACATGTTGTCTGACCATATCAAGTGGTATTCTACTTTTTGCACGACGATTACAACGAAGGAAGATTCTATTTGCTTAACTCTATTTTATTTCCGTATATGAAGAATTACTGAATACAAATTATGTAGTTCAGATGCATGGATTTTAGAAGTTAATGGTCAATAAACGTTACAAAATATCCTTAGCTACGACTTTGATCGTTATGCACAGTTTGCACCGTTAGTTACTTCTGTAATTATTACTCGTAGCCATCCCACTTTACGTAATTTGCAATTCTGTCCTGTGTAAACATGATTATACACGAATAAACTATTTAATAGCTAGTAACCTAACCTACATAGCAGAAGATATAGCAATTTACACGATGTAGGGAGGTTCTAAATGAAGATATCATGTAGCAACATCGATTGATGGCACTGGGATCCTCGTGTATCATTCTGCCTTTGTAATAAGGCTAAGGTATAATTCTTGGGAACCTAATGAAGGTTTTCGTCATCTTCTCAGATTTTTATTAATCTTCCCCTCGAACAGCTTAGACGTGTAAACTTATACTCCGCTATATCATGCACTCTAATGTATCATTTTCAAATTGCATCTTCTAATCTTCACCTCTTTCGCTTTTCATTAATGAAAGCTTTGCGAATGGGCAATTTCAGCACTTCGCAACTGAAAATATTTTTTCAAGTAATCGAAAATTAAGCTAAAGCGACGACAGGTTCTATATAATCCAGTGATCCATGGCGACCAAGCCGCAAATTGAATTAGCCGCTGAACAGAACGGAGGAGAAACCAAAATTAATAGTTTTGGCTTGGAAGGAAAGGCGTCGCTTTGAGAGGCGAGGAAGGGGCAACGAGCTAGCCGCCGATGGGACCTCGGTATGGATATTGGCCAGTGGGTTGGCAGACCTGCCTAGTAATATATCAGACCCGTCCACTAGTAATATACTGCCTAGTGCGGCTTGTTTAGTAGTAATAAAGCGCATTGCTGCCGCCCGACAACGTCGACTAGGATCTTGGCAACGACAAGCACTGAATTTTATGTACATTCAGATTATAGATAGGCGAGAGGCGAGCTTATCCTCAAGAAGTTTCACCAACCTTCCTGATGGCCATTTCCATCGGTTTCCAACCCACAAGCTTGTTTCTAGAGATATTTTATAGGCAAGGTGACAAGTAGACTCTTGGTTTATGGTTCTATCTTTATTATCGAGCCGTGAGAATCGATATTGGTGATAAATTTAAATTTTTTATGTTAGTATAATAAATGGGAGAATTATATCTCTGGCTGAGATAAAAATTTACGAATTTAAAGTTTATCGGTACACATTGGAATACTTCTTTCTTATTTTCTTTATATTTAGAGGTGGCTGAAAGAGAAATTTTGTCGAAAATTCCCCTGGTTTAAAGATGAATAAATATTTCCTTTCACCACGTTTTTATCTTATTTAAAGCTTTTTCAAATGTTCTGCTTAGAGGAGGAGTTTTATTTTCTCAATTAAATTTGGAGTAGAATTTATTCCTTTGTCAAAGAAATTCCACTGTTACTTGAAAAGAGAAAAACGTGAAATTTGCTAGTTTAAATTAAATTAAAAGGATCAAATGTAAATGCTTCATCCTTTTGTAATTCAAGCATTTTCCTTTCTAAAAAAACCGCCCTTCAAACTAATGTTTTTCATTTTAATTAAATTCCAGCAACTCTGCATTACGTTTTCCTGCTATTACCGTACATAATTCATTAACTGAACACTTAAAATTAGCATAAGCTCAACGGATACATTTTGATTAAAATCCCTTTGGCCACTTTTAAATTTTATTTATTACAAATCTCCTATTTGACTCTCAAATAATCTTGCAACCAGATCGAATAAAGATCCAAAGGCTCTCGTATCTCATATAAGCTTGACGAAAAACTGCCCCCTCCAAGCTGATTTAAATATTCGATCTAAAAAACGAAGACGCAGAAAGGGACAAAACATGGTGAATGGAATCGCTTGGCACGAAGTCGAAGCTCCATCTTACCCGGGCCGAAAGACAAGCTTTTCCATTAAGTTGCACGGCCAGCTTCTTTCCACGCGCGTACACGAGAAGGATGCCGGCAATAGAATTGCTAATCCGGCGATAAACACTTCGAAACGGCGCACGAACGAGTACTTTACGTGGCTGGTGTAACCTGCATCCAGGGCCATTAATGCACTCGCCGAGAAAAAGCTGCGCGTGTGCAGCGCACCGTGAAATAAAGCCGCGGGTCGAAGGGGCGCGCGATGATGAGGGTACATTTCGAAGGCTGCCGGAGAGACGGCGAATTTCCATTTGCATCGACGTACCTGGGGACTCGTTGCAAACATTTCCTCCGCATATTCCGCGGCGCGTTAATAAAATGGCTTTTTATCGAATCGAGAATGGATCGTCGAATGTGAAGACACGTCGAACTTCGAAGAACATTTTTGTCGATGTTTGATAGAGATAGATCTCCCGGAGCGTTGTTCCAAATGTAATCAACCGTGATCGTAGATGTTCTTTATCCTGTTTATGTCACGGATTATTTCGATTCTAGATTCTCGATACATCTCTAACTCATCGTGTGAATCTCTAAATTGAAATTTTTACAACAGATCGAAACACAGTGCAAATTTTTCAAACCTTTGGAGTATTTCTTTCGATTCAGCCGTAAAAAGTTCAATTTAGAAAGTACACATTCATCTCGATAGAATCAATATTTTGGCGTTCGATACGAGACCAAAGCAACCTGTTTATCAGTGAGCAAAAGTCACTAGAAATATCATGCCTTTCGTGTACGACAGAATTTTTTCAACAGAAGATCGCAAAACCTCTCGGTAGATAGGATCGCAATTTCTGTCGTGTCCTCATCAAACAGAAGCGCGAAACCGTTTCCTGTCGTTCCTTTCATCTCATCTTCCTCCCCCTCGACGAAAGAAATTCCAGCGCCTTGGTAACGGGAAATTAATCTGGAGGACCTCCTACTCGCCAGGGAAACTCAACGGCCCGGCCACGCGTTACGCTCGATTTAATCTCATGACCAAAGCTGTATCAATTACCCTTCGTCTTCTTGCTCGTCCTGTTTCTTTCCGCTCGCTTGCCCGCCCCCGCAGCCCATCCACCGTAACAGCAACGGCATTACTCGGAGTTTAAAAATGCAAGCACTTTCGCGGCCCCCGACTAAGATTGAGCCATTGATCTTCGTGTCTGATGCCCTCGACCCCCGTCAAACTACCCGCAGTTTCAGAAGTCGAATCGTGTAAAGGCCGCTTGATGTATAATGTAATATTGAGAAACACGCGTAACGACCGCAACATTCTCGTAATGGCCCACCGTTCTTCCGTCGTACGCGAAAGAATGCTCGCTATCGCTCGGAAAACAACGTGCACATCCCTCACGAGAACGAGATTTAGGTATTTTATGTTTATTTGAAAGCATTCTCCAGTGTTCTTATGGTTCATTGGGAAAATTTTCAGTGATTAGTTTCTTGAAGATTAATACAATAATTGAAGGCCACAGGGAAAGAATACGGTAAATCATATTATTCATTTTTTTCTTTTTTTTTTTTTTGTAGGCGAGCAAATCTTCATAAGTTAAAAGTATTGATATCGTAATACTGGAATATATTTTCTTGTGATTTATTTGTAATTTTGTCAGTTTTTGTAAGAATGTTACTTTGAAGATAGGTTTTTATTCGTAAAACATTAAATTGAAGGATGTGAGGTGTATTTCTTAATGGAAGGGCTGTCAAAGATTTTCTACTGTTCGGAATATTTACTCGAATAATACTACTTTAATATAGAGATAACGTACTAAAAAAAATGAGGAATTCAATGAATGGAAAATGTTTTATTACATCCAGGGTCGCAGAAATTTTCATTAAACCTTATACAGACATTTTTTGCACGGTAGTGAAAAGAACGAAGTAATAGCGGACGAAAAGTTTCAATTTCAAGCAGCTTAAAAACCAAGGCTTTTCTTAAAATACGTTATACTTAAACGTGCTCCTATTTTGGTACGAACAATGGTATAGTGCACTCAAAAGTCTGCGTTTCAAGAATGCACACATTCAGCGACGTTTATCCTTTTACAAGAGGAGGGAAATCTTTTCAAGTGCTGTCCAGCGAACGCAGCAGTTTTCATTTTCCTCTGTATGCAGCCTTTGACTTTGGTCGTATTCAATATAGGAAAATCGTAAAATACGTAAGCGGCTTCGATCCTTCTCTTGCTTCTGAAAAATTAGAAACGGCCTTTTGACAAACTGGCGGTTTGCGAAAAATTTGAATTTTCTATACTTCAAAATCTTATTAAGTAGAATACACGATGATATCTGATTGGTAGATTTTTCTAATTTTCCACACTTATCAAAGCTTCTGTATTTATTAAACATGATCGTCTTTGGTTTCTATGTCTCAAAATGTTCGTAAATAACTGTCCATAGACGAATTAAGAAGAGTAATCGCATTTTTCGAGAGGAAATTCTATTTTTATTGTCATTGAACCATAAATTCAAAATCATAAATCCTGAATCAATAAATTCTGAACATGCGAATTTCTCGTTCAAGCCGAAAATTTCACACGTCTTTAAAAATAAACCTCTGCTAGAACGACGTTCACCTTTCAAAGTAGCCAGCAAATAAAATCGAATTGTAACAGCCATCAAATAAAAGTACAATCGTAGACGGTTACCTTCTACGATTTGTACATAAAACTAAGGCCAGACCATCGAGGTTTCCTTGCCACTACATCTACTTTTTCTTGCATCGACTCGCAATTTATCGCGGTCGCTGTTACTTCGCAACGAAGGGACGTTTTACGTGATTTCGCGAAACGAAACAGCAAGTTGTGGTTGCCGTCACGACGCGCCTCTTTATTCTCTCTCGATTTTTATCTTAGTCCATCGAAATGGAAGGCTGAAGATCAAGAGAATTCGCGAGAACGGACGTAAAGAGGAAAAAGTTTCTTTTCTGCTGGGTGGTGCCGGCGACAAATACCGTTTCCACCTCGATCCGATAGCAATCGAGAGAAAACAAACGCCTGCTCGAGCAGCCGTTGGACTTGGGTTTGGTCCGACGACGGATTACTCAGCTCTGTGTCTTTCCTCCTTCCTCGTTCGTTTCTTCGCCGACTTTCGCGCTTCGCTGCTTCGGGCTACAGTGTTTTTGCGGCTCGAGCTGACGCTCGTTCTTTGCGGTTCTTTTTACGATGGAAAAATTTGAACCCGCTGGAAATTATTACTTTCCACGGTGGTTGCCTTTACATTTGATAAAAGTTTATGGAAATAGATTGCGGAATTAATGAGGATTCTTATCCGCAAAGATCAATGTCAGATTGCGTGTCAGATCTATTAACGAAATTAAAGATTTTATTGGTATCTTTATTTTTTTTTAATTTTAGTACAGAAGATATTATATAATAAAATCAGAAGACATTTGTGAGATCGGAGGAAAATTTAGAATTTTTTTTTGGCAGATTCGTTCAAATTTTGGGTAGTATATTCTAGAAGGAAGTAGGTCTATTAGGAAATAAAGGAAGAAAAGTTTCTTTAATATTACACCGCACGCCAACTAGCATAGAGCAATTCGTTTCCTAGCTGGAGCAATCTCTATCTTCAAAAGCAAACAGAATTCTTAAACGCAGAAGGCTAAGGGCATCTAATACGCCCGATTTTGCACACTGGCTTCTTTGAACTCAAAGCCAAGTCTCAGTTGTATCCGGCTGATTGCAGGACAGATTGATGCACTGAAAGCATTAGTAACACAGTGTAGTCAAACAAGCTGGTTTGTAATTTTGAATTCTGTACTGTAAAACAACTTCGTAAAGAAAAAAAAAACAAGTACAGAGTCAAATAAACAATAAATCCTATATCGAGATAATGGCAGATTTATATGGTTTTACAAATAACAGGATATCGGAACGCGATAAATAAAGCACTTGTTCGTAAACGACTCTTAAACTGATAAATTTGTAATCAATACATTACATATGTATGTAGTTACCGGAGCCTCTGCCTGTAAAACTGATTCATTATTACTACTTCAAGTGGTATTTATTATTTCGTAATCAAACCGTATTTATTATTCCGTAAATATTGATTATCCGATTAAATGATGAAGCTTCTATTTCGCACCGATATATCGCGATAGTTGGTAGAATTTAGAATGAAACTCGGTTACGTTCAAACGCATGGAAATTCTTCGTCCAAACGGAAATCTTGATGTTCCACTATTTAGATAACACCTAATTAGCACCGAAAGGTTGCTTTAAAAATACTAAAAAAAAAAAAAATATTGAAAATATTACCATCAGGCTCGTATCATTGGATCGTAGATGATGAACAACCGAAACCGTTGTGAATTAAAAATATGTCTAATTGAACGACGAAGGTATATTATCAACTAATATTTCTCAAGAATATTTCTTCAAACGTCAAAAGTCACTCCATTGTCTGCTATCAAGGGACGAACATTATCTTCATCAAGCACAGCTCTCTCATAATACGAACTTACCTCGAGAATTAGTCTCAAGATCCACTTCCCACCCTGCCATAACATCTTTATCGCGACACAGCTATCAAAGAGCTCACTGATTGCGAGAAAGGAGCTCTCTTAACACTGAGAACGATCTTTGATTTGGAAAAGCCATTCAAATCGATTTCCACAATTTCACGAGCATCTTGTGCATCTTGCTACCGGTCGACTCCCAACAGAGGTGGGCCATTCCACTGCGTAATACTATATAACCATGCTGCATTACATACGGCCTGTGAGGTATGCGAGAGAACTAGTTGCAACAACAGCAGCTGGATTCGAGGCTAACTCGGGTTAGCCTCACCATGGGGTGAATAGCCGTGCCGGTATGTTTCTGGCTGACTGCCAGGCCTGGTTACTAGTCGTACCACCACATTAATAGAGTTTTATTGTTATTTACTGTGACAACGGGCCGTTATTAACGAGAGCAAGCACGCATCCCTGGACACTGACCGAATTGTTGATTCTCCTGCTCCGACTACTTGGCTAACTTTGATCCATCGTTGCTCCCTTTGGCCTTGATGCGCGATGCAAATCGTTGTTTAACCAAGCCTCTGCTTCGTTCCGCTTGTCAGCGGACAATTATCCGTCATTATGCAGCGTGCGGGTGAAAATGAGGTTGTGGTTGAATAACGTCGAACGTAATAGTTTCTTCGATACCTAGCATCGTTTTTGATTCCCCTGGTCTTTTAGAGGGATAAATGGCGTGGCTTTGCCTTTGTAAAATCATGTGCGCTGGTGTCGGTGCTTGTTAGAGGGTGTATATACTGCGTTTGGATCGCGTTGGCCCAACTAATTTCAGGAGGGAGATATCGACCGAAGGCTTCGAGTGTTTTTGAAGCGTTCCCTGCTGCTGTGGTGATTGATGAATTATCTTCGTGGAAAAATGAGAGGTTTTAGCGGGACATTTAAAAATTGTAGGGTGCTAGACAATGGGTGGTGAAAAATAGTCCTTAAAGGATTCAATAGTTTAATGTGCACGTTTTGAGATGTATGTAGGAAAATGCATCACTTCATGTGTAACGAAATTACGTTGGTAAGATAATTTCAGCAGCACAGCACATAAACAGCTGAATCGTTTAGTACTATGTAAGTTCTCTCATTTAGGCCAACACAAACCAGAGTTTCGGATAATTATATTGTCTCGTTATTCAGATCAACCTTCTATCGTTCAATTTAATTATATTTACAACATTAACATTATTTCATTTATGTTATATAAAAACTCTTTTTAAAGGTAAAATATCCTAATTGGAAAATAATTAAACATATTCAAACGACACAAATTTCTCGATATATTTTCCAAAATTATTATGCGTCTCCCTTCATATTTATAAACGATTACAACTGAAAAACCGAAAATAATTATCAAAAACTTACTTCAGTTTAAATCGAATACTTGTTCTTTAATTATACTAATGAAAGAATTTAATTCGTCCACTTAATTTCAGTATTTCACAGCAATGTATGCACCAGGGCGACCATAAATCAGTCGCATCCAATCTGCGAAAAGCACTTCAATCGTAATAAGTCGGAAACAAACTTCATAATGAGCGCGATGTGAAAAACGACGACGTAATAACCTCGTCGAGACGGGGTCATTTCACGCGTTGTTAATTAAAAGCCAGCCGGTAGCGTTGTTCGTTAAAACGTGTACCTTTATGCATGCACATACTGTCATCCTTTCTCTCTTCTCTCTTTGGATTTTACGTATCGACTGTGTATCGCAGTTAAAACATAATACAACATTAAAACCGGACAGTAATTAGCGGACGGGTTACTTGATGACGCATGATAACAACGAAATCGAATAATAATTTCCTAACAGGCGTAAATTTATGAAAACCTTCATTGATCGACCGCCGTTCTCAAGTTTTCATCAAGTTTTACCTCGTTTTTCATGCTTGTCCGGGACAAGTGAACTGAGAATCGGGAAATACAACGAATAAGAGATTTCAGGAAAAACTGTTTATTAATTACGTCTGAGTGAATATTATTCCTGACGGTATTTCTTCAGGCGCAATTCCTCGAACCTGAGACGATATCGGGGAACATAATTGAATTATAATGTGGAGTATTGGAAAATTTTCTGTGTAAGAGAATCTCTTAAACCATATTTTCGTTCGTCACAATACCGAGTTTATGAAGAAAATACCTTGAAACGTAGGTTCGTTTTGCAAGTACTTTATCGATAAAATGTATATGAAGAATATTAATAGTTTCATCTTTCCGTATTTTTTAATCAACTTGTAATATCTTATACGGAGGTATTTGGAATATTTTTCTTGTCCTTTAATTGGAACAGAGAGAAGTCCCTTGGTTTTTCCAGTTGAACTAAAAATCTTCTAGAAGGAGCTTTATAAAGAGATATTTTTTTACGCATATTTTGATTTCGCCGCCATTTGAAATTATTAACATCGTATAACAAAATATTGAATGAACGTTCCCAATTTTCCCTTGCCACATCCAAATTTTCCATTGCTACAAAATCAGGTTAAACATTTAAATCTAATTTCCTATTATCTCTGGCCACGATTTCGTTCCCTTTGAGAAGTAGCAAAAACTAGTTATTAATTCTGCGGCTTAATATTCCCATGTGGCTCCGCGAAATTTCGTGCAATCGACGTCCGAACTCACCGCTATGCACGTCGACCAATTACCAGAACTTTAACCAGCTCGTTTCTAGTCTGTCCGATTTTTTTGAAAAAGTTGTGAATAAAAAGCGCACGGGCGAGCATACTTCCGCGACAGGTCGCTGACAAAAGGTCGTTTCGTCAAACAACCGGGGGAATATGAGAAACGTCCACAGCACAGCGTCGCGTTTATAAAGTTTACGTGCAGGTAACGCAGTTCTCATAACGTTCGCGACACACGCCACAGAATTTTGTAGAACGGTATACGGTTGGGAGATGATTTTTAGGTGGTTGGAAATGCTATGTATGTACAAGCGCTTAAAGAAACGCTCCATTACCCGGCTGCCACTGGCTTTCTTTTTAGTCTTGCGCTAGACATTTCCAGCGATACGTTCGTCGTCACGCTCCGCGGATTAAAAGAGTCGTTTTCGAATTCGAAATGTTCGAACGGCGGTCCATCCTTTATTTACTACATACAAGAAGAAATCTCGAGCATTTTAATATCGTCATCAGAGGAATATGATTTACCTGATTTATTGGATTAATAATTTTCTGATATTGAAACATTATGAAGGAAATTACAAGTGAAAAGATTAATGATGATTCGAAGCTGAATGCCGACAGTTATTAGCAGCAATTACATATTAAGTGGAATAAATGCAAGCTTTTCGATGGACGCATCGACTATGAAACGCATGTGCTATCACGTCGTCAATGTCATTATACAGATGTGTGGCAGCTATTGTGAATGACGAAGAATGAGGCATTATAAACGACGTTTATGAGACACGGGCTTGATTAACGCGTAATCACGTTCTCGCGTGATTGAGCGGGAAGTAATATTGTCCACATAAATACCAACAAGAGTTTCGCATTTGCTGGAAAACGTGTATACGTAATTTATTTAATAAATTTATTAGACTGTATAAAATACATACGTAATTAATGAGCAGATATATAGAGAGATATTTAGCCAATAAGTTTCGAGATATAATTATATTAATCATTACATTATCTTTTCTCTCCGAATCCTCACAAATTACAAATAATTTAAAAAATCTTTCTTATCTGAATAATGTGGTCAATAATTTTCAATCGACGAACAGATTGACGATTATCCGAATAATTACATATAAATGTAAGAATTCTTTTATTTGTGTAAATACCATGAATGTTTCAAATCTTTCAAATTCTCCAAATTCCAGACACTCCATCTCTCAAAATCTATTTTGAGCACAACAGTGGAGTCTCCGGCAATCATGAAAATCGTGATTGACGTGGTCCGTTTAAAACGACCGTAGGTTCAAAACTCGAGCGTCTGGAGGGTTGATTGCGGATCCCAGCAAGCAGCACCCCTTAGAGCGAGACGCGCCGTTACCCAGCATGCTCCATTTACCCCGATAGCTACGAATACGTGTATTACACCCGTGGTATCGAAATTCCCCGTCCCCCGTGACACACTGTCCCCCCGCCGCCCCTTTGCAACAGCCATTTTATCTGAAACGACAACCATCCGCGACAAAACGATCTGATGTTTCGCGGGGAAAATTTCGTGGAAATTTCAACCAGATCGAAGAGCGCATACGAGCGCCTGTCACTATATTTTTCGCTATAAAATTTCCGTGATAAATTTTCAACGTCGTTTCGTCGATCAACGACAAACATACTTTACGAATCTTTGATCGATATTGCTTCTATCGTATATTTGTACGAAATTTTTAGACCTTTATTTTATCTGTCATGTATTGCTGTTTTTGGCAGGGTACTCCGTTCAAAAAGCAACGGTTAGCGGAAAAGGTGCTCCTGGCGATATTTGGTAGAGCCGAGTATTTGTAGTAGTGAGTGAAGTTAAGCTTTTTTTCGCAAATAGACTTAGTTGACCGTGCTTAAACTGTGCGGAGTGAATTCATGCGTTTATTGAGTTCGTGGAAATTCTTCTTTGACCGAATGAAGGGTATCGTATGTTCCCGAGGAAAATTCATGTATTATTTAATTCCTGCATTTTAGATTATATAAATAGGGCATTGCAAATTTATAACTTGAGAAAAATATATATATATATAATTTTTGTAACATGTTTCCATGCTATTCTTAAGTAATACAGAACATTTCTACGTGTTAAACACAAAATTGGGGTAATCGCGACTTATTGTTCACGTAGACGAGTCATTGTTACGTATTGCGCCATAACCGGCGAGAGTCGTTAAAATTCTTTTATTCCTCAGTCTTGCCTCGACCGCTCAACGATTAAAACGTACGAGTGTAAATATGTGTAACAATTAAAAACCATATGACATTCCTGCTAATCTATTGTATAATACTTAATAATGCGACTTCACAGAGGAAGAAAAACAATGTTAGCAGGTGCTTGTGGTAAATAATCGAATCTCAAGTAGAACAGTTCGTATGCAATATGCATGATGAGAAGATGTAGAGAGGATGAAGTTAGGAATTACAAAGTGAGTTACGAACACACGAAGGTAAGCCAATTAAGAATTTAAAATTGGAAAGAGGAGTTTATCGCCGTTTCCTGATCCGTTTTCGTTCACTGTCCATAAACAGTCAATGGGATGGTATTGACAGCGAAAAGAAAGCGCCAAGTGTATGGCGTACAGATTCGAGTAGGGTTGAATTGATCGCTTAATAATGCAAATGCGATTCCAGTCTTTAATGCTCGCTCGAGCGTTCGTCACTTAATAGGATCGCATTTAAAGAATTGCATCGAATTTCACTGGGATTGCGCTGATAAATATTGACCTTTTTCATTGCTAAAAACATTCGGTCTTTTTTTTCTTTTTTTTTTTAAGCCGCATTTTAAACGGCTAATTCGCTATAGAAAAGTGGAATGCGTTTTCGTAATTTCCCGGCGATTTCATGTGCAAAAATTTAATTAACTATAGGCTTCAAAAGATTATAATATCTGTAGAATATTTGTATTGAAAATATCGTAGTGTTTAAAATTTATAAAAACCAATATCTTCGATCAATTTGCAGTTTAATTTTTAGATATGTCAGACATGAATAGTAGAATTTCTTTTTGTCAGTCCACGATATATTTTGCAATAACCACCTTACGAATTTAAAACTTGCCCGAAAAAACATAAATCTGCCATCAATTTTTCTCAATTAACCGCAGGCAACAACTCACTGTGTACAAAATCATGCGACTACGTGTCATCGTCTACGTGCTATGTGAAAGAGTAATAAATTGAAGCGATTTTCTCGACACGGCAACGAAGGTGGAATTCAAAAGAAGTTGGTCAGGGGATCGATCAAAATTTAGGGGATATATTCGGGTTGTGAAGCATTACAGCTTCACTGCAAATCTTGATTAACCTCCTTCGTCTTCGTCTTTGGGAAGTTCCAGAGTCTCGAAGTGCTGTGACGGTGGAGCATAACATCAATTTTCATTCCCCAATGACGTACGTCTTGTTCACGAAGACGATCGTCCGCATAGTTGTTGAGTGTCACATGTTAAATTCGAGGGGGGGGGCGCTTTAGGGGTAATATTTAATCCTTAATGGTGTCTAAAATCATGTTAAGATCTGCAAAGCTGTTGACAAGAGAAATTTGATATTAGCGATATTGCGCAGAAGTGTTTGATAGATAGAAATTGAAGTTATCATAGTATATGTTGTAGTAATGATATAGTATTGTGCGCATTATATATCTGGTAATTTCACTTAAATTGTAATGGTGGAATATCGCGCACATTTCGCTTTACGATGAATTATTTAGCGTGGGTTCAATAGCCTATTTAATAGAAATTTAGTTGCTAGGATATGGATTTCGATGGAAATTTATACTGTTCGAGTCGTAAAATGTTTTACAGACAAACTTCATGTAATTGGAAACATTTTATAAGTTTCTTTTAATATCGGCGGCGATCGTAACTTTCGATCGTTTAAAAAAACGCAAAGAAGCTTTAGTGCGGTAATATTTTGTAAAAAGTGATATAGACTCCCAATAAAATGAAATGAGATTCCTTTTATTAGGATTTAAGATGCAAAAAAATTTCAGTATGCGATATATTTTATTTATTTATAGCCGATGTAATAAATTTATCCCGTACATAAATGAATCAGTTTTTCTGAATTATACATCCAATATCTGCATTTATACGTCAGTTATATTAAATACACGATAATAATTCATCACCATATATATTAAAATTTTCATCAGTTTTACTCTTCCTTAACTAAAAAAATTATAAAACTGATCAACTTTGCCATTATTTACATTTTTAAAATGCTTACTGCATTTATTATCATGTATATTAAACTGAAGTCCTGCATATATTACAATAAAATCCGAAAGAAATTCTACAAAATACACAAATAACATTTACTAAAATATTCAAATCTTGCACGATTGCTATTTCAGAGCCACGTACGCTTTTTATAAATTTGAATAAATAGGTTCGATGTCATAAAAAGCAGGATGTCATTCATTTTAAAATGCATTTTGTTTCATATCGATCCGAATCTCCATTATTGAAAAATTATTACTTAGAAGAGAAATGTAATTCTTTAAATATTTATCCTTTCTGTCCTTGTCGTACGCTCGGACTTCTCGCTCACACAACCTCACTGACCTACACAAAGCTTCATCAGCGCGCGTTGGTCAGTGACAGATGCTCAGTCAGCGTTTTTTTCACAGTTACTACTTGATTTATAGAGCTCCTGAAGCAAATATATGTAGGTCACAGCGATTGGACATCGTATATGTACATGTATGGTACAGAATGCTTTCTAAATGCCAGTATTTAAATATTGTAACTTGGGAATCAATTGAGATGATCTCACATAAAAAGTATTATAAAGAGCATGTTTTCATTTTTATCTAAATGGAAAGTAACATATTTACTCTGTAAAAAATGTCTATTCGTAATTATTCTAACTCGAATTCAGTACGAATGTAGAATTACTACTTTATTACATGTTACGTATATCAATAATCTTTTCCTTCGATTTAAGAAAATTTGTATTAAATTCGTATTTTGAGACTTATTTATGTGAATATTACTATATTCATATGTAAACATTGCTATATGTAGTATCAAAATATGGTCCAGAACAAGGACAAGAAAGGATGGTTTATTTGGAGTTAAGTTTAGTTTTATCCGTGCAAGCAATAATACCCAATACAAAAACTGACTACAATATCTTCGTACGTCTTACTCTAACACTGGGCTTCCAACTTCTGTCTCCTCAACCCTCGCATCCTTCTCCCACTCCTTTACTCATTTAGCTTTAACGTCACCAAGGCATACACTCTTACTTACACACTCTCTCTCTCTCTCTCTTTCTCTCTTCCCCAGCATTCTTACGATTCTTAGTTTATACCTTAAATTTACAACTTACACTATCCCGAGAAACTCGAACTTAAATATATAATAGACCAAGCGTATACTCCCCTTTTTTCGATATTACATAGATATATGAAAAAGGATTTGTCTTATTCAATTATATAATGTGTGTTTAAATTACCCATGGTTTGTAATTAAATCGTATTTAATTTATTTAATGGTATCCCAGTGAGAGATTTGGAAATTAAACTTCGTTATTGAAAAGAGAAAAGTAATCATCAATGAATGAACATCAAATCTATTTGAATAAAGAATGAAAGAAAAATACTGCGAGCGTTTCGTTATATCAACGATGTTCGTACAACGATCGAGGGTTGTTATCGCGTTTTACGCGAAAATTTTCATCGGTCATAGTTGGATAGATGGAAATGCTCCCGTTATTCTTACACGATCGTCTATAATAAATAAATCGTCGACAACTATGTCCGATTTCACTTCCCGGCGCGAACTATGTGAAATATGTGAACACGTTGACAATAGCCGTTCAAGGTTTCAACGACATGTGCCGTTGTCGACCAATCACACGTTCACCAAGGCATCTATTGTACGTAGTTACTTGTTTTGTACGGCATTTCAATATCCATTGTACATGAGGCTATTTAAAGAAGAATTGTTCGAAGTCAGTAACCAGATCCTGAAGTAAAAATTCTACTGTGTGTTTTGCTTCAAAGATCAATATCGTCTGTTACATAACAGTACAGCCATTGGTGGAAATTTGTTTTTCCATGGAATATCGTAAAAAAAACAGTGATGTTGTTTTTTACACAATAATTCCTGACATTGTTTTTTGATCAAATATTTTGATTGAAACACTTTATCTCTGAAACAGGAAATTAAATTCACCTGAACGAGAAATGCAGTTTTTGCAGTAGTTTAATAAATCGGTTACTGCTCTTTTTTTTTGAAAAATATTGTTTTATTCCCTAGTTATTAAATGAAAAACTTGAAAATAACGAACGATTGAAAAAATATAATAGTGGCACTCACACACAGGTGTTTAATATTAGAAGTGAATTAAATGTAATTTTATTTATTTTCATAACTTTGGATAACCGTAATTGACTAACGTTATTCAAATTTATTTCAGGATCTCAGCACCGTTTCAAGTAGCTGCTGTAGCTCTTGTCCTCGCCGCCACAATTTCAGCTTTAATTGGACATTGTTATTCAGATCACAGAACCCTGGTCGCCTGTGGATTATTTCTCCTTAGTGGTAAGTATTCATGTCAAATCGTAGTTGAAAAACAAAATTAGTCAGTTGCTGGATGCCTTATAATGTATTTTTATTTCAAATCTATACCAGATGAAATGTAGAAATCAGAAGTAATGAAAACCTTTTAATTCCCGCAATCGAAATAATCTAGCGATAAAATTTACTATAAAGTGGATGTTAGAATTTTTTGAAATTAAGGAACACACAGCAATCTGTTTGACAGAAACGTGCAAACTACTCCATCGAAAAGGTGCGTTTCACGTTTAACTTTACCAAGAGTTCTGTCTCTACTCGATAATCAGGTTTCAAAAAGGGCAGAAAAATTTTCGCTAAAAGAAATAAGTTAGAACCACTCGAAATCAGAAAGCAAGCGGCGAAAGGCTGGCGCAATCTGCTGGAGTCAAAAAGTACATTTCACACTTAACACGGTCCGAGGTTTATAAAGAGGAATGTCAGCATGGCCGAGGACCATAAAGTCTCATAAAAAGTGCTCGGTGGTACAGCAGTCGCTTCTAATCAGCGATGATCCGGCAAAAAATCGTCGGTTGGAGACAAGACCGCCGTGGAAACGCGGTGATTAACACGGTGGTCGCTCTGAAAGCGTCCGGAAAGAAACGATAAAGAGGAGGAAAAAGAGTGGGGGCGATTTTTGAGAACTGACGAGTCGTTTGTTCGCTGGTCACGTATGGAGTTCGTAGCTTTTATTTCTCTCCTTTCCTCTTCCATCGTCTTTCCTACAAGCTCTCTCTTTCTTTTTCCTTCACGATCTCAGAGAACTACTTGGCGGTGTATCAACCGCACTTTCTCCCTGTTCCCTGTTGAAAAGCTAACAATGTGATCCTTGTTATTTTAAACTCTCTGGCTACATGAATTTCACGCGTGAACAATTCATAGATCACGAACGTTGTTTCCTTGTTCTCATGGGAAAGTTTGTACTCCTGCCAGTGGCTTCTTAATATTCGACGCTGTTTCCATCGGAGGTAAATCGCTTTATTAAATAAAACGTTTACATGCCGGCTGGGCTCGCACGGTTTTTGCGACGAAAGTGGATCACTTGGTTATTCGGCTCCTGTCGTCTCCCTTTGTGGTTTTTGGAAGATTATATGAGTAAATGTAAATTGAGTTTGTTTGAGCGATGGAATTCATAAATGTGTCAGGAGCTCCAATAAAAGGAAGGACGATAAATGTACAGGATAATGTACAAGCTTATCATTTGCGAAGTAATAATCTTCTACTGACAAGGAATCTATATTTCGATAAATTTCCAAATTTTATCAATGTTTCTTTTCTCTAAACTTTCAAGTATCGATTAAGAAAGATTGAGAGTAAAAGAAATTCAAGCATCGATCGTCTATGATATTCACAGTTTGGATCTCTGTGTAAATGGGTAAAATTTTAACTCACAATTTCACACTCGCATGATCAGCAATAAACAATTGATCATTAGGAAGGTTATAAAAAACAACGAGGGTCGTGAACCTGCATCGGGGGAATTTTCCACTCGAGCAAAATCGAGTGCGTGAACATAGAACGGAAATGACGAATGAAAATCGAGCAATAGTATATATCCTGGGGAAGTCTAATGCTCCTGGATGCACGGCGGATGAGTTGGGAGAGGATGGAGTAGCTCGATTAAAAATCGCTCGGATGGGATCGTCGCTCGACCGGAAGTATAAAATGCGACGTCCCTCTGCCTTCGACTTCCGACCAAATAATTCGACAATCGTCTGCCAGGCTGTAATTAGCGACCAGTTTATCGAGTTCCGACTCTTTTAGAGAAAAAGCTTCGCTTCCGCTTGCTACCTGAAAATCAGCAATCTTTTACTGCTTTTTACTTTTTAAGGGTTGAATATCATAATATTATTATTTGTTATATACCAATATAATATTTTGGATCTTTCAATAATCAGTAATTAGAGTTTGTCAGACAGAATAGTTACTGTTTTATGTTCAATTTGTTAAAATGTGTATAGAATTTGAAAATGTTCAGACTATGCGAGATATACGAGGCATCGTCCCTACAAGAGTCTTTCACAAATTAAGATTAAGTTATATTATTTCATTTAGTTCCACAGATACTTGCAAATAAATCACAAAGTTTGTCCAAGAGAAATTTTAATTAAATTTCTTCCGTTAGTTTGTTTCTATAATTTAATCTGCCTTTAAATCTCTGCATGTTTATTACATCGTCAATGTCTGACAATATCGAAAAACAGATTTTGAATAGATTAAAAATTGATTTTAGAGATCAAAGACGGATTATAATTACCATAAAATATCCGTCTCTGGGCAAAAACTTCAATATTGATGCACTCCACTCGTGAATAAAACTTTTCCCCTCAAATGAAACAGACTGAAGTCGATAAAATAAGAGCTAATAAATCGAAATCGAAGAGAAATGTTGAAAGCAGTGTATAGACGCTGGAAATAAAGAATAATACGTCGCTCAAAGGTCGACGAGAGCAGAAAACGTCAGAGATTGAACGATCTTATATTGTTGTCAGGGTTGTGTGAATTTTTCGGTGGCGTATCGGCGGCGAAACATTTTTCCGTTTGTTTCCAACCATACGGAGACACACGGCTGCGATGATGAAGTCATGCAGAACACACCAGTGGATCCATTTCCTCCATTTTCCCGCCGCTTCTTTCTCTTATTTTCAAGCCGTGCGCCAGCCGGATTTCGCGAAAAGCTGGTACGTTTCGCGTCATGAATTGGAAGATATAAGCACGCGAAAAAGCTCGCCAATTTTATACCAGGAACATTCAGAGAAATATATGTATACAGACGTGCGTGTATATAAATTTCGCTCTGAAATCCTGCATTATTTGTCCCCAACGAAATTTTAATCGAAATGTAAAAGCATTTCATGTTCGTGTGAAAAACGCTTTTCCCCGACCTGTGAATGTTTAATTCTTGTCGGTATGATGATGTTTCCATGTTCTTACCTGGTTTTCCCATTAAAAAGATTAATCATTTGGGAAGGCGAATATACGAGTTTCTGTCCTTTCAACATTCTTCAAATACAAATTTTATCAATTTTAACAGCGTTTAAACATCATAAACGTCAAACATTTTCCCTGTCCAGAAAATTTTGTCAAAGAAATTTCTTCTGCTACGATCCAATCCAGACACTTGTTTTTCTAAACTGCGTGATAAGTTCTATCTCAGACATGTTCATTCCTGAGACACGAACAACAAAATCAATTAAAATACGAATTACTCCTTTTCGTCTCACGAAAACTTCGAACCTCGTTTAACCACTGTATCAAACAAAATAACGATTAACATCGTGATCGTGGTATCATTCTCTTTTTTATTATTATTTATTCGTGGAAGACAAAGCTCTGACAGTTTACAAAGACGCGATAGCTCGCTATCGAAGGTTCCGTTTTCATTTTGTGCGTTCCTTTCCTCGTAGATTGTCGGGTAATCATGCTCGAGGCTAAAAGTGGTGGAAACCGGAAGTTCTTCTACGAAGACTCGTAATTACGTGTCGGAGAACAGGTCGGCCATCGCAGAGGGAAGAAAAAGATGGACACGAGAGATAGCCGGAACATAGAGGAGAGAGAAGGAGACTAGACCGCGGTCGAAACTCGAAAGCGAAGGATCGGTCTGATTTATATCGAGCTTTACTACTGGGCCTCGATCTCGTCTCTCGGTTTTCGAGGCTGTGCGCAATTCTCTGGCAGCTCCTGGAATCTGGATCAGAAATTTCTTTGAAATCCTCGGGAATTCTCCGCTTGATCGATGTCTTTTATTTCGCGCGTGGAATTGTGATTCATATCTTTTTGAGAGGTTTCGAACCTGAGTTTATTACTTGAATTTCATTTTGAACAGCTTGAACGCGTTGATTCTTGAGTTCTATTCTTCTATTTTCTCTCTATCCTCGAAATCTATACTAACTGTTCTCTATTTTCTATTATTCCTGCCCTTTGCCTTCTTTCCATTTTCCTCCAACCTTTTCAAATTCTCTACTCTCCTTTACTTTCCTGTAATTTATATTTATCTCTACCTACTACCCTCTCTACATTTATATTCCTTTTAAATTTACATTCATTCTTATTTTTCCGCCTCTTCTGCATTTATACATGTTTCTATTTCTACCGTTCTTACGAGTCTTTCCATTTCACCTATCCTTTTTGCACTCTCTTCTCCTATTCCTCTGTCCGTTTCTAACTTTCTTATGCCTCCCATTACTCCGATTCTCCCTCTACCCTACGAAGCACAGCGATAAATTGCCAAAAGCAATTTGCAATGCGATAATATCGGACAGACAGGTGTTGGGTCGCCATCTCGTCCGAGTTGGGGATTGACTTTGTGAAATGAAAACAGATACCCGGAGCGACGTGGCTTTTGTCCGTGTTCCGAGCGCGTAGCCGAGTAGACGTGACGTTTTATTGGCGGAATCGATAGCGATACAATATCGCGAAACTCCCTTACGCTCTGCCGTGCCGAAAAAGTTCTTCTCCGCGTACATCAAAGGCGAGGCTGAAACAGAGAAAGAGTGAAAGAGAGGGGGAGAGAAGGGAACAGCGGTTGCTGGAAAGCAATACGAGCTCGATTTTCTCGACCTCAATAATACGAAGCACGAAGCAATCGGTTTCTGTGCGCCGCGATATATCGCGTGAACCGTGTCACCAACAAAGAATTTATTTGTTGCCCGCTTCCCGCAATTTGGCCGGTCTTAGCGACCAAGTTCCGTTACCTTTATTGCTTAAGAACGTGTATAACTTTTCCTGGAATTCCTTTAACTTCCTCTCGATACATTCTAATACTTTTGTTAACAAAGATTTACTCCTTGCAATAAAGATTGGCACGCTAAAATTATCGTTTCCAACGTTTTGTAATTTGGAGTTGAAAGATTGATTAAATTTCATATATTTTCATAGAGTTGCTAGCGGTAGGTGAAGAGGAAATAATTGTAAGTAAATATAACGAGGAGGGAATTACTCTAACGAACAGAAAAAGTGAAACTAAATGACTATCGATTACTTGATAATCTGCAAAAGATATAAGGTAACAATGACGAGTGGCAAGAACCGCGGAGTTACCTACAACTTCGAACTACGCGATAACTACTTAATACTTATCGATAAGACGTCTTTTCCGCTTTCTTTCTTAATCCGCTTGAACTTGCTCCAAGTTCCTTGAACTCTTTTCCTGAAACTTCAAAACGATTATGTCTACAGTAAAAGACAAACAAAATTAAACGATCAAGAAGTTGGACGCGAGAAGAGAGGAATAGAATCGTACAGCGTAACGTCGAAGGAACGTTTCATTTGCGAATAAATTCTACTTTCATCGCTTCATTTCGTTGAAAAATGGTAGAAGTTGAGCGAGAAGTAACAAAATGACGCCAGAAATAGGAAGAAAGGAGATAGAATATAATGATGGGAATCAAAGGGAAGAAAGGAAAATTACGGAACTCAAAGGAAGTCGTGAAAGAGTAAGTCAGAGGTCGGAAAAAAGACATCTGACGACAAAAATTAAAATATAACCATTGAAACTTAGAATGAAGGGTAGGAAATGTACAAATTGAAAAGGGGAAGATGATAAAAAGGATAAAAGTCGAAATGAAGTAATGGAGAGATAATAGAAATTTATAAGAAAGGTGTGGAAATTTAATAAAAATTGGCAGGAGGTTAGTGAAATAAAAGAAATTTAAAGCAACGATTTCAGGATGTTAAGAGTTGAAACCGAAATAGAATGGAAACTGCAAGAAAAATAATAAAAATCAGGAAACTGGTAAAGACATATTTCTTAATATTGATTTATCCTTTTAGTAATTTCATGTAAGAAATGTAAATTATTATTTCCATAAAAGAAAAAAGTCTCTGGTGCGTAATTAGCTCCGAAAATTGGAAAATAAAATGAGAAATATTTTAACAGCGTTTATCACGAATATAACAATTATGTGCTATTTTCTGGGCGATGTGTAATTATTACCATTGTACAGCACAATGAGATAATTGCATATGAAAAATGTGCTGAAGTTTTCATGGTAAATTAAGTTTCTGTTACGGAACGTTAACTGATTGTCCATGTACAAAATTAAAGGCAAAATTGAAATTAATTACGACATCACATTTTATATATGAAAATGAATTCTACTTAATCTCTTTATTTATTTATATTCCTTTGCCATTTGTATTTACGTTCATTGAACCATTTAACGAGAAATTATTTTCATTCTTGCAAAATATTTGAATTTCCATGAAACTTAAATAAATCTTGATAAAGTAAATAATCTTATAATGGAAAGGACAATAAATTAATAAACAGCGCTGCCGTTAACTCAGGTTTTCTTATTTTCGTTATACCTCCACATTTTTTGTTATTTTTCTAATGCCTTAAATTCAACCTACTCTACCTACTCTATTACTGTTACATCTTATCTGTACTTAAATTTTTCTCGCTCTTTCTTTTCCATTCTCCTCTCACTGACATTACTAATATCTCTCAAATTACTTTCATTAACATACTACAGTCACTGATTACTCCCATTAACCTTTCATAATTCTCATATAATATCTCTAGCAAATTTATCATACACCTATCAAGCATAGCACCTTCGAATTTTCCTCACCCTCGCTATTATGATATTCTCTGTCCTTCTCTATTCTCTACCCCTTTCTCTAGCAACACGGAAGTTTCCCGTTCGCCTCACGATTCCATCAGCCGGATCACGCTGTCAGGAATTAAAAGCGAATTATATTCATCCCTAGCCGTGTTTCTCGGTGGCGCGAATTCGTCAACCAGTCTACTCATAGAAGAACTCTAAATCCCATAACGAATAAACAGGGGAAATTGTCTGCGACGATTTAATAATAACGTTCAAAAGTGCCTACGAGCACCTGTGAGCGAAAGGGGACGGAACTGCTACGCGCTACGGAATTATAAATTATTGGGGAATACTTGTAATTGTTTCCTTTTTGCGGGGATGGCTGAAATGCACCGGTTGGCCACATTTTATCTACCATTTCGTCAGTGTGAACGCGCACTAACGATCGTAGAACCGCAACTGTCTATCAATTGAACTTTATTCTCTCTGTTTTGAACCCTAGTGCGATGAAGTTTGAAAAATTCTTGATTTGTCGATGATTGAATTTAGATAAGAATTCTTTCTCAAATCTTTAGAATAAGACGAATGGAACAAGATGCAAGTATTCTGCATTTTTAATGCATTTTCCTAATGATGAACTAGTTTCATCGCCCTGGATTCTTAAGGTTTATTTAATTTTTGCAAATCAATGATTCTTGCAGTGGAACTGTTAGAGTTTCTTTGTTGGAAATTCCTTCCAAAGTAATTTATGCATTAAAAAGTTGTCCAAATAAAGTAGAGGGTATCTTGAATCTTTCGCAGCAACTTTCGTGACAGCAAATTTTCTCAAATTTAAGCTTGCATAAAAAAATCACACGAATATTCAAATTATTCTCGAATTCGACCGATTTGATACGATCCGTTTAACGAAGGCGAGGAAATGAAGCGAATTATACAAACATGGAGAGCGAAAGACGCGAACGGAAAATCGGATGCAACGAGATCGAGGATTCTAACGATAATCGGAAGCAGATTGTCGGCGAACGAAACGGAACAGTCGGTTAAGTGGTCTGGCAGTGTCCGAGAACGCTTCGTCGACTACGTTGGATGTCCATGGTCGGCTGGAAATGCTTAGTCAGTCGACACGAGAAATTATAGGTTGGGAACAGGCAGCCAGGAAAGCCATGAATTCTCCGTGAAAGCAAATATCCCACGTAAACGTTGTTAAACATTAAATCTCGTGAAAATGTTGTCGGAAATCGATGAGTTGGCCATTCCCTTGGAAATATACCTGTCACTCTTTTGATTGTTCAGAGAAGTTTTACGGGCTTGACGTCCTTTATCTTCGCTTTTATTTAGTTACATAGCATGCCTTTTTGTTCTTTTTATTTTCCGTTTTTCTGGGATTACTATTTTTCAGTGACTGATACAACTTTGTCAGTTCTACTGTTATTTACAATTTTTTCATGATCCACTTTCAATATATAAGTATACAGTGCACAGTCACGAAAAAATGATAAAGATTCTTTCAGTGAATATTACAATGTCAAGAAATCTTAGGCTCTCTTTTCTAACATACTGTATAACTATAGTTACATGTAGATTCAACCAATCTACTTTTATTAAATCAACAATAAGTCTCACAGTTTGATACTATTCAAATGTGAGTTTTAAAGTTTCATGAGATCAAGTTCTTAAACCAAAGAGCAAAATCTAAAATTAATTCCATGTTCGCGAAAAGCCTAATAATTTCAATTAACACGTGCATCGACGAGGAAGATGTTTCGTTTCCGTGGCGGTTCAACTTGAAACCCATGGGGCTGAGTTAAACGCAACCCTTTATTGTTCACCCGTGTACGTGTGCTTGCTTCGAACTTGTGTGCAAGTCGAGGTTAATGTACCAAGAAGCGCATTACCGGCTATGCTTACCATGAGAGAACTGTAAAGAACGAGAACGGCAAAACCACCGGTTACTTACTATTACACGAAGCGAAGAACGAAACTTCCTTCCTCGAGATCGATCGAGAAAAAAAGCTATTTCCTGTCTGTGTTCTTTGTCTGCCCGATATTCGAGAGGCTAGTACGAGAATTATCCCTTTGTTCTTCGCTAGCATTGCCATAGCGACATTGATAATGCGAAAATTATTTCTTCCATTGTTTTCGTCGATCAAAAATGGGAAAGGGAGGAAGGTTATTACATAAATATTCTTTTCTTTTTAACATGACATTCTTGAAATCCTTCGGTTGAACATTTCTATGATTTTATAGACTTTAGGATTAATGGATAATTCTTTCTATTATTTATTATTATAACTTGCTATTTCTACTATATATTGTTGCTATTTCAAGGATTGACGAGTTATGTTCTATTCTAACATCCGAACAATCATTCGAATACGTCGATTTTGTGAACGTTAATAGATGGTAATTAAATTACAATTGGTGATGGAGATTGAAATTTGATTAATCTGAACCGCGAGCTTGTTTCAGATTTTGACGATAAATAGCAGAGATATCGGATATCTGGAGAATTATATTAGTCCACGAAGTATACGTAAATCTCTAATAACAATTATTGCGGTTTAGTACATGCTCTCCTAAATATTACAGCAACATTTCATATTAAACTCGTCCGAGGAAAAAATTGTATGATTGTAATTTCCCTCGGCTGCTCTTTATGAAAACACTGAAACGTTGATTCTGACGCGACGGTTCCCTAAATATTCTATGCAAATGTTATAACGTGCACGGTTTTCCATATACTAACCAGACTTCACGAACAATAACAGTTCCTGTCTGAAATTTTTCTGCTCTAGCAACTCACTATTTCTTCATTATTCCCTTTGAAAATTATTCTCTGCTTGTAGATAATTGGAATTAGATCATAGAAATAAAAATTAAAATTTAGTATCAATTAGCAATAATAAACAGGTAAGCTTTTTTATTTTTCACGACAAACCTGCACCAAAGCAAAAGTTTCATTAAAAAATGGAAATGTTTCAACATTTTTGCGTGGAAAAACGAATTGCTGAGGTACCGAAAATTACCGAAAAGTCAGTTGCTCGTTAATTAGACCAACCTTGCCAAACTTTCGTGTGCATGTTATTATTCGAAAGTTCGTAAAAATTAACGTGCATCTCTGACGAGCGAAGTTAATGTACCAAGAAACGAGTGAGCGGCTAAAACAGCGAAAAACCGCGATGAAAGTCGCGAGCCCGCTGGAAGTATAGAGCATGGAAAAAAAAATTCTAACGACTTCCGTGAGATTAACTAAACGACACTAAAATGTCTATCATTCTCGTAAAGCAGAATATTAAGCGAATAATATCCAATTCTTTTACTATTCGCGAATCTCAAAATTTAACTTTTTGGGGTATTTTAACTCCTATTTTGTAATCATCATAAATTGTGCGAAAGAATAGTCTCATAATTTAGGATATCTGTTCAACTGTGTTCGCGGAGAGACGCGTCTGCGGTGCGACTCGTCAACGAGAGTCATAAATTCTCTTTTCGATTAGTATCGGCACCAGGAATCAGCCCCCCTACTTCGATTACAATGATATGGACATTTAGATAGAATCTGACACAAGGTTTTACAGTTTAAATATAACTACATATTTCACACTTTCGAAGACTGAATGTCCGGATGGATGTTAAATATAAGCGGAACGGTGTTGTCACTATTCTCGAATCGCACCCGAACTTTCCTCCTGATTAACGCCTTATTAACCTAATTAAACTCTGCGACCGGCTAAAAGAGGCTCCGACCGTTGTCGAAGACCCTGTCTGCGACGATTAACGAATGCCAGAGTTTGCTTTAAAATAAATACGACGGGCGTTTCGCGCGAGAACGAGCGCGTCGAAGCTCGCGGCGTGCTCCTTCTTCTCGTCAACGTCCAGACCCTCCTCCACTTCCGCCTGTTCCGTTGGCAGAATTTTCAAGGGTTGAAACAGTCACCTTAACGAGACGGCTTTTCTTTTCGTCCGCCGCTTCGGGCACTAAACCCTCTGACGAGTTCTCCCCTCGTTTCGCCAGAAATTCACGCTGCTTTTTCGTTCCCTACCTCACGCCCCCGTTACGCTGGACACGATTTAACGACGCTTTACCGAAGCAGCAGAAAGAACGATTCCGACCCCCGCAATTCCACGGTCTGTTCGCTTTCCTCGCAACGAGATTAATCGGGGCCATTCGGATAGGATCGATGGTGGGACAACAGCCGAGGTAATGTTGTAATGGAATTGTAAATGGGGCCAATGCATTGATAAGAATTCCGGTTAATGCGGTTTTAAATGGCTTGAGCGTCGCCAGCAATTTATTTGACTATGTTGTTGGGAAGGTGGAATACGGGATTAAATACAGCATGAATTGTGCGAGCTTAATAATTTTATAAAGTTTGAGAAGTTCGAGAATCTGACAATTTATGTTAATTGTTGATTGATTGGAAATTTGGTTATTTTCTAGTAGAGTAATTTCGCTTTTGTAATAGCATGTAGCTAGAGATTTTGTTAAAATACTATGAAATATCTCTATAAACGAGGAAAATAATTAAATTGTTTCTCTGCTGTGTGATGATTCTATTTGTTTCATTAATAGCATGATAAATATTTGTAGTGATTTGCTTGGATAATGCAGAGGGCAATTACTAAAGTATCATTAGCAATATAATATAATAACTTTGTTATTGTTACAGAATGTTACATACATATAATGATTAACAGTTTAATGTTCTGCGAAGTTTCTTGATTTATTGATCAGTTCTAAACAGCATAGTTTAATGGAAACTGAAAATTGATGCAACCTCTAACATTAGTGTATCAATTATTTTGATTATTTTAACGTAACTCCAGGTTATTTATTAAGTTTGAAACTCTGAATAGCTATATTCAGTAATGACATAATTACTATGAACATTAGTAAATATATTCACAAAAATTCGGAAGGACGTTAATGTGCATGTTATTATAAAATTGTCTTTAATGACGAATTCCTCTCAGCGCCAATCAGAATTTCAGTAACTTAACAAACTATTAGCGTAAGTACAAGCAGCGCTTGGAAAATCGATAAACCGTCCCATCTTCAAAGACGCGTGGAATCTTCATGCGCGCTTCAGACAATGTTTCAATTAAGGCTTGAGAACTGTGTTGCGGTTTCACACATCCTGGAGAAGCGGTGGCCAAGGTAATAAGCGAGCTTCGACCTCTTGGAGATCCAAGACGGCCTTAATAAACCAAAGACCAGCCTCTCGAGAACGCCTTCAAACCCTACTTAAGACTTCGAGCGGTCGATACTAGTGGCTCAACGGCCACGAGTGAGATCTTTCTTTCATGCGACTAATAAACAATCAAAAATCACCGTACACAAGTCGACCACCTACGGGAATTCTATGGGGAACATTTCAATCACTTATAAACTCTTTTATCTCCAAATGAAACGAGCATACAGAGTATAATCAAGTTTTACGATTTAGATGACATGTTTCCTTGTGTCTTTTAGAAGAGCTGGCAGTTACTAAAGATCTTTCAAAAAGACAAATTCATTATTGAGCATGAGTACTTTTCATTTTACGTTACGTGGTATCTTTGAATCACTATTGATAAAGAAAGCTTGTCCTGAAAATTCTCCTGTATTTTAATGAACTATTTGTAGAATATTCATGTAATTTCTCCGCAAGCTGTGAAAACTTACAAAAACCCCGAGTGAAGCCACCGAAATTCGAAATGAACAACGCGCAACAAGTTGCTGCTTACATATGCTTTCCCAGCGTTTCGACAATTTACCATTCGACGGGAAGCGATGTAAATTCCCGATTAAACACTCTCTAATACTCGACGAAGCTTTTCCAACAAGTCAAACAGCTGCCGATTCCCAGAGGCAAGAAAGAGCGAGCAAACGACGCGTGATCCTCGACTCTGTTCGAGTAAGAAAACGCTAAAGCCTCGACCAAAGTATGCATTCCATTAGCATATCGTCGAACGTTTATTGACATTTATTACCATTTGACTAACAAAAGATGTCGTGTACTAGAATATATTTAATCTTATATTAAGTGTACAAGATTAAGAAATAATTCGAGCAAACTTTGAAATTTTATAAAAATCCTCCCTGACATTTGTTCACATTTTCGTCGGTTTCATTTGATAACTAATTATATGAGCTATATTTTACTATCAGACACTTCTCGAGCTAATGATTTCATCGCCGACGACGTGTATTGCTCAACCTCCTGTGGCGTTAATACATGTGACATTACATTGGGATGATAGGCTAAATGACAGCGAACCCGTTCATCGAGTAAACCCAGATCATCGAAACTATAGCTGCGAACACATTCGATCGATTTACGAAGCATCTTTTTCTACCAATTACATTTCTTAAATAATCAGATATCAATAATCCATCAACCGCTCGAGAAACCATCCCGCGGTTGAGATTCTCAAAAACGCTTTTTCCAGTGAAACGAAAGAACACGTGTACTATGTTTCAAGCGACGCTACACCATCCAAGGTTGAACAAAGTCTCAGCAACAGAATATCCGTCGACAGAGCCGTGACAGCTCACCAGAAGACAAAACTTTCGCCATGCATAATGCATTCGGTGGAATCAGCGGCGATTTTCAAGCGGCGAATGTAAATCGGTGAAAGAAACAGAATCGTCACCGCTTCCCGGCGTCGCTGCCTAGGTGCCCCACCCCCTTTCACGGCGATCGATAACGTGCCAAAGCAAGCAACGATGGAAGGAAGTAAAAAATAGGGAAACGTGGCCCCTCGAGTTCTCCAGTCGTTTCGGCTTGGGCTTTTTAAACCTCTTCCTACATTATTTTATCTTCCTTTTACCGCCCCCTCGAGCCTCTTTCGCTCGACTGCGCATTCCTTTTAGCGATTTCAACCCCCGCCTTCCTCCACTTCGCGTCGCGGTGGCCGCGATGGGCGACATCCGCTTTCGTTTCACGTTTCTTTAGTCCTCCATGCGTTTCCTTGGTTTCTGTCCTCGTCGAGACGAAGATTGTGGAATTTTTTCCAGAGGAGTACCGTACCGTTCCCAAGGGGAACCCAGGCCCGTGACGATTAGACGAGTCCTGTGTTTCATTACCGATCTCTGAATAATTTTACGCTTCGTCAGGGATTTAACCCGTCTAGGAACCTGCCAAGATTTAAGTGGCCGATGAGATTAAGTATTTCGATTTCAATAAATTTCCCTCCAGAATCTTATTAAATGTTTCGGATTTTCAATTCGGAGTTTTGATGGAGATTTAGGAATAAGAAGTCAGCGAAAATTTATTTTATTAATAATTCCGATACATTAAATTCCAAAGCAGTTAATACTAAGTTTACATATCCCATAATCTGCAAATTTCAACAAAAGTCTAATATCCAGCTGTCTCGCAAAACTCTTCTTGAGAAAGCCCAAAGTTTCCCTTCCTCCTTTCCGTCACGCCAAACTTCTCCTCTTCCAAAACGATTAAAAATATCTTCTTCTTTCTACCCTTTTTTTACCCTTCAAGTCTACCCGCAAGACATTTCACCCCATTCGCCGCTCGTTTGGCAGTTTTTCAAAAATCTCCGTCCGAAGTCGTCGGACTCCGAACTAGCCGGAAGGAGGAGAACAGGAAAAGGGGAGAAACTCGACGAGACAAGAGAAGGAGAAATTCGTACGGAAAATCCGTCGGAGAATTCCATCGCGACTGAGCGACCTCGTACTATCCACATCCTGATCTCTTCTCTCTTCCTCCCTCTGCCAACAAAAAGGAAACTCCTTTCATTTCGAGGAAAGAATGTTCGGTTATGCAACGGCGTTCGCGAGACTTCCGCATATCGAGGGCCCACGCTTCCAGCAGGCTGAGTTCCAGGGGGCCGAGTATCCTGTGCGGTGAATTTGAATTAATATCCCACGGCAAGTGTTGTAAATCACGACGCACGGTTCCGAGTTGTTGCTTCTACGTTTGTTGTTACGCGTTCCCAGCCGGAAATTACGTCTTACTTGAACGGCCTCGTTAAGGGTGGCGCAATTCGCGTGTAGACGGGGGTGGGTTTCAGAAGATTGAAATAATTTGCGTTCGATAAGATTTGTCGACGAAGTCTCGCATAATGTTGTTATTTCGTGGAACGTAGCCTTAGCAAGACTTATCGCCGGCAAGACTTGGAACGACGATATTACATTTTCATGGTACTTGAGTGTTTGTACGTGGTCTATTCTAATTGGAGTATGTTAATTAAACATCGATCGTACTTGTAAAATTGCTATATTTTATTTGCAGTCTGTTCTTTTGACTTACATCATATCAATGTATATTACTTATTAGGTAAACTTACTTGGTAATATCGCTATATATATACATACATATATATGTACATTATCTTTGGGCAGCGATGAACGTTGATTACTTTCGCTAAACGATTCTTCCCTATTCGGATTTCTTCAAAAGCGAAACACCAAACACAGAATCGTCGCTCGCTATTTCCCGACTTAACAAATATGCGTTCAATTAAAATCACTTGAAGTGGAAAAATAAAATTGGCGAGATAAAGTCATTGTAGCCATCTTCTCTGCGCTCGCATGGTTCCTAGGCAGCGTATGAAAAGGGAGTTTGTCTGGGGCTTGGTTCGCCGATTCCCATCGGCGGGATATCGGCTCGCAGTACGGCGTGAAGTGTAAAACCCGGCAGAATGGAAGTCAATTTACGAATACATCTCAAGAAATAGGCAGAGAAGGAGAGGTGCGGGAATAAAGGGCGGGCGTGTTCCCGTGGCAAGGCCCCGGCCACGCAAGGATCGCGCTGGATTACCGCTTCGAGCTCGATTCTCGAGCACACACCACACCGTCGAGCACGATATCTTTCCATTTGCTCGCCACGTCTCTTTCCGCTCTTTTTACGATCCGACCTGCACCCGTGTTTCTTACCTTCTCCTTACTCTCGACCTCCCTTTTCGCTTTCGTTCCTCGATAATCCACCGTGCAAGTCGACACGTACCTCTCTATGTGTATAGATTATATATAGACGCATAGTATGGATCGAACGAAATCGAAATTCAACGTTGAGAAAGGGAAGGGGGGACGAGCACCTGAACAAGGGTGCGAAAGGGAGAAAGTGAGAAGGGTGACGCGGTAATATCGCGTCTAGGGAGGCCAAATTGATTTCTCCTCGTAACCAGGGAGTGGTACGTAAGTCAGGAGAGAGGCTAGCGACCGGTAAGAGAGAGGGAGAACGTCTGGATTCAACATTTTAATAAAAGCCACCCGCGGTTTTGTCGCCACTAGACGGCGATGAACTTTCCAGGCTTGAACTGATGGTCGGCCGCACCAGCTACCCAACCTCGATCACGATCATGGTTACGCCACCTGAACACTCTCCTCGTCGAAGGTCGACTAAACTTGCCGGTATTTTTCATGGTCACGTGGATCTCTTTCATACTTTTTCCTTTTTCTTTTTCGAGAAGAAACGAAACGTTCGTTTCGCGGATAAAGGTCGCATTTGTTTGGCCGCGCGGTGAGGAAGACTTTAATTAGCATAATTAAATTGGTTTCAATTTCGAGATGGTTGTGGAATTGAAGCTTTTTAGGGCAAGCAGAGTTTTCAAAAGTCGTGGTATTTTTCGACTATTTGCATGTGAAAAAATAGATATACGTTTAATTAACTAATACGTATCGTATCTTATACTCATTGAAGGTGTTACTCGGAATTCGTCCAAAAGCATTCAATTAGAGATCCCAGTTCCTCCCACGTCTTAGCCACGAAACAGCGATCGTGGAAATTCTTTTCTCGCGATGATTCGTCACGGATCAAAGATGCTATAGTTCGTAATCACGGCGAACCTGTCTAAATTAATATCCGTCTCGTAATGCAACGTTTCTGCCTGGCTGCTCGTATTTTATTCCTTTTAATTAACCAAGGATTAAATTACCGGGGGATTCCGAAAACTTCAGCATTCGCGTTCATTACCTTCTCGTCGTCGTTTTAATACGCTAATCCAATATTCTAATCGCTCGACAATAAATCAGCGGCTCGCTGAACGATAAATTAACGGGCCACCGACGAATATTAAAGTCCACCGTTGGAGCTTAATAACATTTTATTAGTCTTCCAAGCTGGCCCTGGAATCTGTGTAGAACCTTTTACATCTTTCCTCTTCCTTCACCTTTCTCCCTTTCTCTCCGGATTCCTTTTTTTCTACTGTGGCAGATATTTCGACTCGTTCTTCTTCGCTATTATTACTCACGAATGATTAATAAAGACGTGCATATTAAACCATAACTTTTTAGGGAAGCCCGCGTCAAAAGGCGCTGCTTGACAAAGTGCCAAAAGAAACCGGCCGACGGTTATTCAGCTAACCGCGCTAGTTTTCATAAAGCTGCGCCCACCGGAAATCTGATGGAAAAACCACACTCCCGTCGTGATCGATACCCGATTCGAGAGACGATGTTTAGTATAGAGATCTCTCTTCTCTGTCAACCGACGCGACAACCATTGTTCCACGGGAATTACCAAAATTTCGCTAATACCCGATCTTTTGTTTTCGGATTTATTTAATGCACCGAACACTGCCGCGGATTTCGGGTTAATTTGGCCAACCTGCGTCGGCGATTCCTACCGGATTATTATGAATTCGCGTGTGCAAAGATTTTCCTGCAGTTTCGGCACCAACGATTCGGAAAATCGCTTATTCCAGGTATTATGAATGATCATTCGCGGAAATGCTCGCCGTGTCAAATTTTCAATGTAAATAAAGGTTGCTACGCTTTCAGTAATATTCTATTTGATTGTGATAGTAATATGTAATTGCAACTGTTTTATGCTGCAATTAAATGTTGGATAATTAATGCCACAGGCATAGAAATATTTATTTATTTATTTATCCGTTTATTTACTTATTTTCTTATTTATTCATTTGCGGGATAAACCTTTTGATATAATAAAAATATAGAAAAGGAAATATAATGGAAAAATAAAAAAAGGAAAGAAAAAATAAAGAAAAGAAATAAAATGGTGCAGGAGATATACATATACGAAAAAGAAAGGATAAGAATTGGCATACATAAGATGTATAAGAAGCAATGAGACAGAGATACAGTATAAAAGTATAAAGGAAAATTACAATATAACGTTGCTATAGAAAACGCTCAAGAGAATGTTTTAAAAGTACTATAGATTGGCCGAAGATATCTATACTCGTGTAACAAGGATGTACATGATCGACCATACGATTTATGCAATTGTAGTAACTATATAATGTGCGATGTTGTGTATGAAACAATAGGTAACTTATTAAACTTCTTAATGGTAAGTTGAGGAAGACCAATTACATGATATCTGGACAGTCAAAACTACCTCTGGCTATTTTATTAATAAAGATTATATCAGATATCATCCTTCTCCATTACTATTATTGCAGTTTTACGAGGTTTCATTAATTCGTATTCTTTGTTTCAGTACAATTACAACTATCTTTAAATCTCATTAAAAATTTGGAGGAAAAAATTTCAATAGAAAAATTCCGAAAAATTAAAATCCATCCCCTACCCACCATCCCGTTTAAATTAACAGACGTGAAACGTGCATCGAGCATGAATAACAGAATGCTTTGACTTTCATCAGAGCTGCAAAACTATTTCCACAAATGGTCACCGACGAGTGCAATCTTTTTCTAGGCGTTCGTGTCGATGATTTTGATTTATCGACACGCCGTGCTGCTCGATCAGTTGTGTCCTACAACGTCCTGGCAGGCACTGTCCGACAAGACTTTCACGCTCTTGGTAAAAAGGATCCCGGGGGATGTTGCCTTCGTGGAGCAGAACGCGTTCCATTTTCCACGTCCGGTCGCCGTGATCGTCCGGCGACATCTTTTTTACGCGCGGAAGATGATACGCCGGAAAAGGAATTGGGCTTGACAGCGTCTTCGTGAACGTGATGTTCTAGATGAGAATCAAGAATAAAAGATCGCGAAAAATCTACCGGTATCACGACCGCTTGAGTCCCTGTCATTTTTAAAACTCCGCGACATTTTCTTATTTTCTTTGTCCGAAACGTGTATCCTTCCGTCCGCGCGATGTGTCTGGAAGCGTTCGATGAAATGGAAGGAGATTGAAATAATTGCGCTTCATTTCCGCTGTATAGTGGACGAAGCAATATTAGGAAACTGTTTCATGTTGCTTGTGTTTTTAAGAAATAAAAAAAAAATGTATTAGAATTTAAATATATAATAATCTTTATTGATCCGAGAATGATTCGATTAGTCTTTCTAGCATTAAATTTTTCGAATGGCAAAATCTTTGAAATTTTATTCTAAGGTAATTTGCTTGTTGTAGATTTCTCTTTTAAAATAGCATTTTAAGACATTTTTTTAATATATATACAATATCATCTTCAGCATCTTATAACCAATTTCACTGTTAAAAGCTGGTAGAAACTGATAAAATCCTGACGTTAGAAGCACGAAAATCGACGAATAGCAGAATTTCTCGACCAGCGGATATTATTAACCGGACGAGAATGATTTTTCCCGGTTAAGGGGTGCATCGAAGCGGAATTGTCGGGCAAGTTTCCGAAATTTCCGTTCCAAGATACCCTCAGCGAACTTGCAGATGAAACGCAATGGAATTTATGCCGAACGGAATTAGTTTTCTAGGAAGCTTCAACCGCGAAACCGCAACCGCGCTCGTAAATCGTGAGTCCTGTGTCGCAGGTTATTAGACCGAAAGTTCCCGAGTTAATCACAACTCCTACGTGCCGGGACGCACTTTCAAAAAGAGTTCCCCGAGTGGCAGTAACTAATAACGAGACCGACGTCGCCGCTTCTGCCAACTTGAACAACTTGTCTCGTCCTGTTACATTCTACATCTCTTTGTTTCCATTCGCCATGTTTGACACATCCCTAGTCCTTCTTATTCTCCTTTGCATCCTTCTTTCATTTTTTTGTCTGCACTGTTTTAAGGACAAAACGTTTAGAAGCGTTTTGTATTCAACTCGCCAATTAAGAATTTGAATTTACTTCATTCAAAATTATCTTTCGGTTCTTGATTTTGTTTTCGTAATATCAAAGAAATATTAGCCAGTAGCCAGTTAGCTTTCATATATTTTACATTGTTAGGGCGCGTTATATTTTACATCGTGCCCAGGGACTATCCACTTTCATAGGTTCGAACAGAAATGGACGGAAACATTTTTTCGCCGTGTTAGTAAAATATTCAAGAGCACGAACTTCTCTAATAACACGAAATTCCGGTTTTCACAAGTAACAAGAGAGGTCGGTCGGTGTAAGGGAGATTCAGCGTTTCTTGGTTGCTTGCTCAACAACAAGCGAAATTACTGTTCGCGTAATAAGTAACGCGATTACTTTACTCCTACGAACGCAGTTTGTATTTTTCAATTTCTTTTATCGTCCACAAGAAACGAACGATGTATTTGCATATTGAGGAAAATATTATCGGTGTAAAAATTTTAAACATTAAAAATAGGATTTTATAGCAAAACTGGAAGAATTTTGTTGTGTTATTGCTGCTTTTGCCAATGATGCTTTTACAGAGTAACATCGTTGCAAATTTGATAGCAAGTAAGTTATGAGCAGAAAGTTTGCTGTCTACGAAGACTTTTAACATTTAATTAACTAGAGAAGTATAAACATTTGAGTCCGTGAAGTTCGAAACAAATTGTCAGAAAATATTGACCCCTTTCGTTAGTCGATACAAGAATTAAAAGTTTTAAACCTTTTACAGGAATGAATTTTTCTAAAAAACGTGAGAAATTTAGTACTGAAAAGTCAAAGTTTTAAAAAAATAAGATAATGTTTTTGTATTGTAACAAAATCATATCCTTATGTAATTTAACTTCCATTACATTTATACATTTAACTCTTTTTACATACATGAAGTCTTTTAGGTACATCTTAAACGTCTGAGCAAAAAATACCCTGTACCACGCGAGATCTATAAATGTCTGACAAGGGATGGAAAAATTTACGCGTATTACTCGACATCGAGGGGTGGTTTTGAATATCAAACACACTAGGTGCTGGATATCTATAGCCTCCCCCGACTATTTCATAGTTGCCTGAATATACTGTTTCAGTAGCACCCCTCATCTTCCATCGAACCGAGGCCGCAACCCTAAATCACAATATCTCGACACTTGTATCCAACCGTGACTTCGACATCGGGTACGATTTTTCCTTCGTCCTAAATCAAATCCTGTTGCCCTTTCCAGTCCAGAAAGTACCTTCTGTTTCACCGTTACTACCGTTAATATTTATTCTTTTAGTTTTTAATATTACATTATAAAATTAGAAATTAATTATTTACATATAATTCTATATATCTGTACGTAGCATAAAGAACTTCCGTATAACGTGATAGATATTGAATCTGAACTTCTATTAACATCATTGGACAAGGATGTTTTTTATAATAATTAGTTTAAAATATTTAATTTTCATTTGATGTCATTGGGTGCATGATCATAGCAATGAAGAAGGATTAAATTATTACGTTGTAAGGTATTTACTTTATATTATATTCTACATTCTATTTAACGATCAATATAGAAAAATTGAAATTAAATGTTCTAAAGTTAAACAACGAAATTGTTACAGTTATTTATGACCCAACGATATCAATCGAGGATCGAAGTGTATGATATATTTTATATTTTTGCAACAGCAGCTATACTGAGGTCCAAGTGGAAAATGGTAATCGAAGGAGTAGCGAGTTTAATTTACCGTGATTAATTGAAAACACTGAAAAATCGTCTACAAGCTCCGCGTTTTTTCAATTTTCTCCTTTTGTCAACGCTTTCTGCTTCTGCTCCAATCCTGACAGTCTTATAAATGATCTATTTATCTGTCTTCGTTCCTCCATATTGCGTTGCACCGACCACGGACAGATCGTGAAACTTTCGCAGGAAGTTTCCTCCAAGTGAAATAAGAAGATTGAGAAATATGAGGTCAAATTACCGCTTGAAGGAAATCCAAAGTTTTGTTACGTCAACTTGTGATTACTCATCATGGCCGAGATCACTTCCTGTATTAAATAACATTCCTCGTTTTCTTTGAAGATTAATACTAACAAGCAACCAAAAGGAACTGATCTCTCTCTCTCTCTCTCTCTTTCTCTCTCGGCTGTTAACAATTTCCATGTAAAAATTGTAATAAGACGCCCGTTAAATATACTCAAACATTTTTGAAAATATCGTTACGAAGGTAAGCCTCTCTCTCCGCTATGAAATTATTTTACATTGTTTAACTCTGCTGTAATGTTTAAAATTAGATTTTACGTTACTGAATTAACTTTGTTCCCATTTAAGTGAAAATAGCTTTGTACCGGTTTGTTCGATAACAGACTTTGTGGAAATATTTTTATCGATGCTACTCACTGGATTTCTTTAAAGAATCTATTAAGAACACCAAATCTCCTTTCTGTAAATTCTAATGATTCTTCCAACCATCGATCTTTACTCTCAAGTTGGATTATATCGTTGAAATCGCACAAAAATGGATTCATTTCTAAACTTATTTCTAATAAACAAGTGGGTTAATAAACCAATGCTTATTTCCCCTCTGGTATTCAATAGCCAATTTCAAAAAATTCTATGCCATTATCAACAGAATAAAACTTCTCTCCACTTTCCAAGTTTTCCACTCCCGGAAATTCAGTAGGGCGGAGGGTAAGTTCACTCGACTCAATACGTCAAGCAAATAAAAATGGAAAGTTGACAAGCCGCGGGCACGCGGTGGCTCCAGACATTCTGCCTCTGTCACGTTCAATTTGAATAAACTACCCCCCTCCGATCTTCCTCTAGAGATAAGACGCCTCAGGCCGAGGAGCGTCGCCACGTCTTTCAACTTTATTCAAATGCGGCCACCTTCGTATTGCCCTTTTTCTCTCTCGTTTCTCTGCCCTTCTCTTTTACCCCTTTGTCCCGAGTTTCTCGGGGAATCGCGATGGACCGGACCTCCTTCCACGCGGTTTTCGTAGAAACTACTCCGTTCCTTCGGGGCTCAACTGTCTTCATTTCGTTAGTTTCGCTCGCCACCGAACTTTCTAATGGCCGCGTAATCATTCGAAGGGCCCTTTTGGCCCTCGTTACGAAGATGGGCTTTAAAGGATCCTTTCTTATGCCTCTACAGTAGATTTGCTTCTGAAGTTTGTAACGAAGTGGAAGGATATTTGATTCCTTTATCGCTCTAATAGTGCGTTTCTCCATTATGCCCCTCTACATTTACTTTTGTTCCAAACTCTCTTATTTATTCACAAAGCATTATTGCGTCCTTTTTTATTCATCGTCAAATCCGTTTTTCTAATTTTTGACATTTTACTTAAATTTCGCTGTTTATTCTATTCGTATTCTTCTACCAATCGACTTTCTACTCTTCTCCAGTCATCGATGTCACTGTAGAACCTATGTTCTATCCATTAATCCACAATTTTTAAGTCTGCCAAACAAACTTCCTTATTTATTCATAAATTATCGCTATACTTCTTTCTACTCGCTGTTAAATTCAATTTTCTAATTTTTAATCCCTCGAATAAGAGGTCTTTACCCTTTTTCCTCTTCTTATTTCTCTACCATCGCATTTCCCACTCCAATCACTGCAATCACTCTACCTTATTTGTAAGTTTATTTATACGATGAAGCATTATTGTAAAATGACTAGCCAAAACAGAAAGGGGACTGAGTTCATCGAAGACCAGTCTGTCTTCAATGAAAGTGGACGCAGCATTGTCGACTGAGCGATCCGGAGGTGAAATCGGTCTTTATTTACCCTAGTCAACTTCTCAACATAGTTTCAAATGATGATCGTCGGTCGATCCAACTTCGTGACCAGTGTATCCTTCGTAGAAGCGCGAGAATCGCCCCAGGACACGTTCACTGCACTTTTCGGGGTTCAAGTGTGACGAAGGTTGCTCTGATGCGGTCGAACTTCGACAGAGTGGCTCCTTTGCGACACTGCCAACTTCCACCTGAATTTCTTGGCCGCTTCAATCGAGTGGCTCGTCTTGCAGACGAATTTCCAGCAAACTGAACATCGCCAGGGCGTTAGTTTCGCCTCATGAATCTCTGGTCGACCTTGGTCCTCGTTCGACTCGTTCCGACCATCACGTGGCGAATACCAGCCACGTTTTCGTCACCTGTAGTACTTTAAAAGTGAATTTCCATAACGAAAGGTTATTGTTTTTATGTCGCTTCTTTTCACGATAATTCCTCTATTTTTATTTACGATTATTCGCAAAGTGATTGCGTCCAAATTTTTTTAAATATTTTGTAGAAAATATAAGCAAAAGAGTGCTTAATAACTCTGTTGGCAAGGTTATTAACAATGTAAAACAGCCATACTAACTATATTTCAAGTTTTTTCATTATTAATATCGAAGCATACGTTGTCAACAGGAGAGGATTATCCGTAATTCATTTTTATCATCATTTTTAATTAACTGTTCTAGTGCCTTGTCGGATAGAAAATATTTAAACATCATATGCTATTCATATTTAATATTTTTCACGGGAAGATTAAGCTTAAACTAGGATTAAAACTAAATTTTCTTACACATTCAACTCGTCTTTGCTAAATCACGAACGTGACTCGATAATATGAAGCCAAGTATTAAATTACGTTGTATTTTGCATAAGATATCACCTCCTGCATGCTTATACAACGCTTTCGTACATATTTACATATATTACGCACTACATATACACTGTTTAACTCCTTAATCAAAATTTATCTCAGACAAAACCAACGATTCTGAAAACGGTGTATAATGAATTGCGGAAAATTCGTGGAGGGGGGATTAAATGTAATCGGTGCGGAGGATTCAGTCGGATTGGGTAATTTGCAGCGGAAACGTGCGGCTGCGAATTAACCAAACATCTATGGTGGTTTAATGAACGTCAGGCTTTAACGAACGCGATTGGTCGGTGGCTACGTCGAATGTGCTCCTCCAGCAATTTCGGCCGCGTCTCCATGACACGATTACTTTCATAATCACGATCTCCGGGACCAATATTGCGTTCGCGCGCAGAATTTTAATTGAAATTGTTCAGCTCGTTTTGAGTAATTTCCAAAAATTCCTGGCATGGATCGTTACATCGCTAGCGCCTCGATCGTTTTGCACAAACGCTGTTTGTCGCTCCTGCCTCTTCTGGTATTTCCATTATTTTCATTTCGTACGTCAACGATTTAATGATAACCTGATATCTGTATAATAAATATCGATCATTTTTATTGCATATTGAGATTGAGTTTTAATGATTTTTTTTAAATTATGAAGGATGGTACGAAACACAAACTCCAATGATAAATATTATCAATCACTCGATTTCCAATTTTAAGTCTCTAAATCGTTTTCATCAACGTCTCGGGGACCGTAGATTTCGGCGTAAATCTTACTCCCAACAGCCAGAACTTTTCACTCAGTCTGTTATTGTATAATTATCAGTTATAATTAACTGAGAAAATTACATTGAATCCATCATGATTATTGAATCTTTATCATATTATCTCAATTTATTTTCTACACTCATGCATTGCATGAATTTATTTATTTATGTCCTGATTGTCCCTTATAGTTACAGAAATTGGGATTATAATCATTTGCTGACCATTTTCTTTCACTGGGTCGTTAAACTCACAAATTACCGGTCTTTTTAGTGCATTTGTAGATCGTTTCACTTCAATAGAACACCATTAAATACAGGAAACGCTCGTCTCGCGCTTAAGCGCCGGCTAAATTAAAACAAAAATTGAAGTCATGGAAACGTGACGACGACCGACGACAAATGGCAAAGCGTCTACACGCCAGCGACAGTCAAAATGTCAGAATGTCGTGTTATCATGATTGAAAACTTAAAAATTGGGTAAAACGATTTTTACATAAATATTATGATTTTACTCCAAAGAAAAGAATATATATGTAATATTCTTAACCGCAAACATAGAATAAAAGATATCTAAAATACACCATTTTCCGCCGTATAAAACGTCGGAAAAGTAACGTTACACAGGATTAAACAAATATTTTCGCCGATATTATTCAGCGATTGTTAGGGATAGAAGGCACGAACACTTGGACGCGATACGGAAAGTTAAACACGATAAGCCGCTCGGTGTTGCGAGTATAACCAGTATTTCCCTCAAATTTACACAAATTCCACCAGTGGAAATAAAATAAAATGATCGATAATTCGAACAGGTGCGGTCGCGTTAAAAGGAAAGCAAATCGCACTGGGAGATTTCTCGCGAGCTAGAGCGCGGCCGGATATTTCGTTTACGAAATAACGTCGGTGAAAACAGTGGGGCGGACGGCCAATGTAATGAAATATCGAAACCTTCGTCAAATATTGACGCGGTCGAAATAAAGCTTGCGATTCACTCGTTTGACAGGATTCATTGTGACGTCCCTGAAAAACCTGGCGCCGGCTGTATTCAATCGGATCGTTGCCTCGTTCGCGTAAACGATGAAAGAGAAAGAGAGGGTAAAATCCAGAGGGGATGAAATAATACCGAATAGCTTCGAAAGTTTCCCTACTTGAATTCGATTAATATTTCGTTCACTTTCGTCCATTTTTCTCGTCCGTTTTTTTCTTTTTCTTTCTTTTTATTTTTCTTATGGTTCGTTTCAAGTGTCGACGCTAGATTCGGAAGCTTTTTTTGGAAGGTACAGAACGTTCCGCCCTCTTCGACTCGGGTTATAATCGACCCGGCTTTTGTAAACATTTGCTACATACTCGACTATGATTTATTTTGGTACGCACCCGGTTGACGGACCGGAAAGCCGGGGAAAATGGAATCTTTCTGTTCGTTTCATCAATCACAGAGACGAACGGTGAGGAAATTTTCTAGATCACTCTTTCATCTTTTTTTCTTTTTTTGTACGTTTTTCTATAGATTTGAGTTTAACAAGAGAATAACAGATTTAATATTTCGCAATCGCTCTTTTAATATTAGCTATTAATCATCTGATTATTAAAAGATAAGTTCAAGATAAATTTTCATGAGATCAAAATATTTCGCAAATAAATATTTTTTATACCGAAAGATTCCTCTCCAATCACATATCGAAAATGTGTATGTTCCTTCGTGAAGATTAATATACTCTCTATCAGTGTGAAAAATAATTTTTCACAGGCCAGGGATCACGCGATCCATGGAAATAAAATCGAGAATTGCTTAGAGAGGAATCGGGATCAAAATTAATTAACCGGATGTATCTATTACCGCCTGGTCGACAACTGGAAACTATTAACGCAGTTTACGATCCCCGGCGGCGATGAAAATTACCGATACGGCATATTAAAATTACTTTTCCGGATAGTAACTACATTCATTAGCTGTACGCTATATGAAAATGCCGGAATCCGCTCGAGCGAGAAGTTTAGTCTTGTTTCGCCACCCTTTCCCGCATCACGTACCCCTCCACCCGTTTTCTTGCTCTTTAATTTTCATTCAAGCTTCTCATTCCTTTCGCCCTGTTTCTTCTCTTTTCCAACTGCCACCTTCCACCTACTCTTGACACCTCTTTTTTGCCCCGTCTCGTTCGTTAATTATGCACTTTAGGATACGTATTGCTTCTTTGATATCATTTTGTAAGAACTTTTCAATTTACGTTAATACAAGTGGTTGGCTTCTTCGTTAATTAAAACTTGGACATTTGAAAATTAACCATCGCTCCATATTTATTCCTACATTCATGTAGATTCTGTTGTAAATTTTTAAGGATATCCAAATATTTGGCTAGTTAAACACAATTAATATTATTTTAGAGTTTTCTATTTCAATTTACCTTCACACTCAAAGTCACAAATTTTATTATTTGTGCCATCCTTCCTCTGTCCCCTCATTAAATTTACATAACTTACGTTTCAACTGAGGAGAAAAGACAGAAATCTAGAAATTTCTCCCGCACGCTATTCTTGAAAAATCTTGGTTTATGATTGTGACTGGCGACGAAAGAACTACTTGAGAACACGATTTAAAGACAGAACGAAGGTTAACTTGCACCCAGTGGCGTGACCTAACAAAAGAAAAAGATTCGAATTAATTTCTCAGCCTGACGCGCAAACAACTTCCCGTTAAAAAGAATAAAAGAACAGAGAATATGTAGCTACGAAAAGAGAGATAAAAACAGAAGACCGATCTCTCTACAGCGGTAAAAATAAGAAAAACAGGGGAAAGACGTTGAACGCTTTGCTGAGAAATTCAACAGCGAATTTTGCATGTAACCTGAACCAACTAAATTCCTACAGAACAAAAGAATATATTCCGCCCTCGCCTTTCGAATAATTTCTGAATTTCCATTGAAATTACCATATAGTTACATTCTAATTTCTTTCGGCAGTGAGCAAAATTTAAAATATTCGACAAATCTACGACCTCCTTCTGCCAAAATTTTAAGCAAATGTAATGTAGAAGCTTCTGATCTGTACCTAGATATTCAAAAATTTTACAAGCCTCTTTTCATTTTTCATAATTTTATTCACAAAATATAAATACGACGAATTGGTTTTGTTTCTACTGTGGATATAACAAGTGAGTCATATTATACAAACTTTCAAGCAATTTCATTTACAATTCACTTCTGTTAATTAAAGTAAAACCTACTCTGGACGATTACGAATATAGTTACAAAATGCTGTTTTTAATTCCATATCATCGGGGAAAATAGTCAGCAGCTAGTATCGTGAGTACGCCAAATTGGTTAATTATTCTTTAATCTAGTTTTGCCAAATGTAACAACAGTTTAAGCGGAGAAGAAATGATTCTGAGGAAAATACAAGCGCGTGGTTGGATTAACACGATGGAATAAAGAGAATTAAGCTGGCGATTTAAAAAAAATGCACGAAAAGAAGATAAGAAACAAAGTGGAGGTTGATACTTGAATAGATTTGAATCTGCTACGGAGATAAAATTAATTCATGAGTGTCGTGCTTTTAATTAGAAGCATCAAATAAAAGAAAAATTTGCTTCTCAGTAAAAGGGATATTCTTCTTATCTAAAAAATTAAAGGATGGAGGTTCGCTATTTGCCTTTCTATCTGCAATCACGGTTAGAAAATTTTGCTAAAGTAAGAAATAAACGTGAACTCATACTTCTTAAGCAAATAAGATATAGGCAATTCAACCCTTGTAAAACCAATCAATCGCAAACCAGTCACGGTTTCTCCTATTTCCAGCACAGTTCTACGAGAAAATTTTGTTTGCGTCAAGCGAATTCGCCCGATAATTCCTCGGCGTTAATTATTAGCGTTAATTAGAGAGCACGTAGCTGTTTGTCCCGCAGGCACATTAAATTTGCACTTCATTAGCGCAGTTACATATTAATTCGGAAACTTGAGCACAACCGGCCCTGGTATAATTTTCATAAATCAGAGATGCACTCTTAACTGGATCGGAAACAATTCTCGCTGTTCCACTTCTCCGGTTACCAGAACACCGCCGATTCCAGACGTTTCAACCACCCCCAACCCTAGACGATTTCCACTTTAACTTTAATTCCCAATTCGGCTTCCAATTGTGGCCGCGATTAACGCAAATCCAATCACCCTGTTGTTCCCTGTTCTTATTAATTCTATCAGCGTATGACCAGCGTAATTCGAAATTTCTATTCGAACATTATTCTTATTCCACGTATATTTGAAGATCACTTGTTTAAATTCTAATCAATTCCAAGAAACTGAAAGCACATAGTTCTCCGTCGATCGTAAACACACGATGCACTAAACATGTTCATTACGTGTGACGTGCGCACGAGTCAACACATACATATGTACTTAAATAGGGCACGTGAGCTGGAAACCCTGAAATTACGAGAAAGTATTTCATAATAATTCATATTAAACGCATACGTAAAATTTCACAATATCAAGACAGGTATTATATGAACACCTCTCGTTAACATATAACGCGAAAATCGGAGTCGTAGCGACTGTGTTAATTAAAATTGTGAAATAGATTTAATAGTAAAATGTGAAAATGTTTTCGATTCTCAATTACCGAATTTCAATTTGAATGTTTTCTAATTATAATAGCGTCGTAGAAACGGATAAGTCAGGAGAAAGATACCCAACGGATGACTTCTTATAATATTCTTTATCCATCGCGTTATTTCACGCGTTATACCGATTCCCTAGAAGATATCCGACTTGCGAGAGGAAGAATCTCTTATTAGATCAAGGAGCTGTAGAGGAATAAAAAGCTTCGATGCGACTTCCAGATTGCGCTAATCGCTGCGGTAAAACGACAGCCGAGGGATTGGGACGTTATCTTGAGGAAGCCGTGGGTTCCATTGCCATTACTACTATCGTCAGCGTTGGCCACCACCTGAATACAAATTGCGCCGAGTAACGTGGCAATGCACTGGCCATCCGGCCGTCATACAAATCTACCCGTCGATACCGTGATCCTATCTCGAATTAATTCCTGCGAGTCTCTGATAAATTGGGACACGCTCGAGGTGTCGGATAAATCATGTTGCCTCCTGCGAGCTTTCACGGGTGACCAATCGATTTCTTTCGTTCCGTGGGATATGCTCCCTTCGAGATAGCAACCCGTCTACAGAGTGAATTGCACTTCCGATTTATCCTTTTTTTCAATATCGTTCCGTTCCGTTCCCTAGTTAATATCGTAATTTCTTCTTGTTGAAGATATCACTTCTCTCATGACACAAAAGGATTTTTTATAGGATATTTATGACGCGAGAATTATTGGTTACTTGTTGTGGAGCAGTTCGTAAACGTTTTGTAGAGAGCGAAGATTTATTCCTAGGAACAATTTATTGGCACGTTATTTGAGAATTTTTATATTTCTAGAAAGTTTCTGTCGTTATATTTATTACGGGATTTACGGTGTAGTATTTTCTATCTTTGAAGTTTTAATTGGAATTAAGAATTGTTTTCCGTGGCGGCAGTCACGAAAGGAAGAATAGAGATCATGAGGTTATTGATACCGCGAATGCTTGGCGAAAAACTGACTACTTGAACCGCAGTGAAGCCACGTAAGAGAGGAAAGTTTCGCCTAACGACGTCGTTATTATAACGTCAAATGTACTTCTTCGTACTTCTTGACGACACACTCGACGTTACACCCCTTGACTCGCAAGAACAGTCAGCCGTTGAAGAGGAAAGACCTAGATTCTTACAAAAAGGGAATTCATGAACATTTAGACGTTTTATTTTGACATACTATCGACATAGTTTTTCTAATCGACATTCTCCTAGAAAATTCTTCATGTCAGATTATACGAAATGAACACCTTCTGGAACTTTGTATACTTTTCACATTTTCTATACGTATTATAATTTCGCCAGGATGACAATCGTAATTCATCGCGTGTTAAGTATTCGATTATCAATAGGATCCGTGAAATGAGCCGTGTTCGGGGGGATCTCATTGAACAAACATGTCGCAACCGAGTTCTCCCTTGCCAATCGGAGATCATAGTTCCGCGTCAGTGAATGACAGCCTTCGTTCTCATGTCCTCATTAATTCGCACGGCATTGTTCGACGGTGAAGCTGGCTCGTTTTATGACGCGTGTTAATCATGACAAATACGCGCTCCATCCGCAGAAGAGGATGAACCGCTTGATCACGAATTATCGTCGATTCTTAAGCAACGTCGCTCGTTTCTTCCCAATGATCGCTGATCTTGAATCGTTACATGAATTTTCTTCCAGGAAATTTGAATGATTAGATCTCACTACATAAAAGGAAGATATTAGGTTAGTGCGTATGAAATTTTGATGCTCTAAACATTGAATTTCACTGTTCTCGTTCCTTATAAAATCTTTAAATACACTATTGCATATTCTAAAATATTTTCGCGTTACAAATCATATGTAAAATAACCAGTTAAGTAAATATCATAATACGAGCTTTTCTCGCTATTTTCGTGCTTATAATCTATAATCTACTGCAGAAGCAGTGCTCAGATACTTATGAAAACCCTTTATTATACATACATTATTATATAGTCTCTTTCGTCACGAAACGGTGAAAACAAAAAACACCTTGCCACGTGATATTTCCACCCAGCGAATTACGCTTAAAGTTAATTAGAAACAAAAAAAAAAAAAAAAAAAAATAGAACAAAACAAATCTCAGCCAACACTTCCATGTTTCCCACGCCAATTTTCCGACTAGTCGGCGTGCAGCAAATTAACACCCAAACCAGGCGAAACCGAATTCATTTCCCTGGCGAGCGTTTTCGTGAAAACTAGCCGCGATCCATCGTGCGTCGGACAGGAGGGACGCGAGGCATTCGCTCATATAATTCTTGTCTGCGAGTCGGCATCCAGAGGCACGGCCATGCCGGAGCCATCTACCCGTGGCTCAGCTACCAGCAACCGGAATTTAATATTAATACGAGCGGCGGAGAGGAGCGGCCGTTGCGTGGCAAGCAAGCCCGCTCGAATTTCGAGAATACCGGCCGCGATATCGAATGGTCGATCCAATTTTCACGACGATCACGACGACGACCAGCGGAACATTGACTACAACTACAATGGAGAAAGTCCCCGTGTTTTAGACTCGCTGTATCTCGGAGAAATGCCACGCGAGTCTTTACCAGACTCACCCCTTCGTGAGCAAAGAGTGGCTGGTGAAAGGAAGCCAACTGAACAGGTTTGGGGATCCTTATGGATGGGTTTCTAGATGGATAGATGAAAGGAGAAGGTCCAGAAGGCAGCTTGAGAAGAGGAAAAGTGTGTTCGTTAAAGGTTCGGTGATAGAAGTTATTCAGAGCTGGTTAGGGTGCGACTTAAATATTTCGCTGGTTACGGGGCTTTTACAAGCGAAAATCGTGTTCGTAAATAATTTAAAAATTTTCTCCGGGTCGATGTTTGAGGTTTGATATACAGAAAGAATGAATTGCAACTGATCATAATTTGGTAGGGGGGATTGATCAGTCATCGCCTGGACTGATGTTGGAGATTTGGTATAGAGCAAGAAGAAATTGTAATCGATTACAGTTTGATACAAACAGTGAAGGAGAATTTTGCGATGAAAAGAAAACGCGTGTTTAGTGAGGATTGAGAAGAGAAAGTTATTCAGAGAAAACTACCACACGTGCTTTCAGTTTGACGATGAATTTTATGGCAGAAAATTGTTGCCAAGGATATCTAACGATTACATATTTTATTCTACATTTAAGACTATATTTTAACGACTATAAAACCTAATGTATGTTCGTCCAATCAACACGCAAATCGTGCTACATTTAAATAGCTATATTAAACATTTTTAACGCATATTTATGCATACTGAGGACAAACACAAGTTTTAAGAGACAGTTTCATAGTGGAGGAACGAGGGAAAAGGGTGGACCATGTTAGAAAAGAATGTGCGAGAATGACAATTGGAAGGGGGCAGGTGAGATGCTTCCTAGGCGTGATATGTTGCGACTGGGTCAAGTTATTTAATCCTGCCGGCATAAAGCATCGCAGGCACGCTTGAAATTTATGCGCTGGAACCGTGCTGGAATACTCGACGGAGTGAATAGTTGGCCGAAATACTCCTGGCCGTCCAAGAAATTCGCGACTCCCTCAGGATCTACAAAATCGTTGCCGGAGTGACTCTTATAATCTCCACGGATTAAACCCCGTCGTTTTCGACATTTTCCTACACGTGAACGATTGTCAGAGGGGAATTTTTGACTATAAAGCCGATCTTTTTCAACATATGCAGTTGGCGAACTCGTCGAGGATTCCGGTTGGATGCTGAAATTCTTAACGAGTGCCATGTGTGTTTTTGGTAAACTTTCTTTGATCGGAGACGGAAGTAGCGGCAAGAAATGCTGAATTTTCTGGTATAATTTCTTTTTTGAAGACTCTTAAGAGACGAATTTACTCAAATCGAATAAAGAGAAATATTCTTAATTTTGCGGTTACATTTATTATTAAACGTAATGTATAATATTGTGGCATATCTTAGTACGGCTGAGAAAATTATTAAACGTTGCAATAATATTTTTAGAGAAATTAGTCGTAGTCTTTGATAAACATTTTCAGAGTAACAAATTTGGCTTGATTATTTTCACGAATTTGATTATTCCAGAGCAGTTGTCTGATATGATACGAGGTTTAGACGCTGGAAAATTGGATACAGAGGAAGCGGTATTTTTAATGATGTTTTCAAGGAAATCATTTGATCTTGTGGAAATAAGATCCGACGTAATCAAAAGTTCGCAAGTCCTTAGAGGATTTCTTACCGCTGGAATCTTATTTCCCTGTTCTATTGCGCGACAGCGGCGGTGTTTGAGAAGAAATGACTCAAGAGACCGAGTTCTCCTTCTAAAGTAATATCTAACTACGTTTGTTTCTCTTGTAAGTGCTCTCGAATTGGTTGTCTGTTACGACGACTCTTCTATACGTAACTCTATAATTTGTTCGAACCATATGTTTCTTATATCTTTCTTCTTCCTAGTGTATTCTTTATCCGAAATAAAAAAAAACCAAAAGACTCTTAATTAATGTGACTTTGGCTATAGCGGTTCAAAAAATGGAAGAAAAGATCTGCGATAGGAAAATAATGGTACATTTCCTACCATTTGCGGATTGTAAAAACAAAAAAAAATTTCCATTAATTTTGATACACAGTCTATGATATAGCCGCGTATACATTTTTAAAGCTGCACTCTTTAAAAACACCCAGTTCTTTGATCAAACATGAAAATACGTGATTACTTCCTATTCCCTTCCGAATTCCGGTTTAATCTATATTATCTTTTAAATTAGCAAGGACACAGTTTGACTAGTTTAAATTACGCGAGCTGAAGCAGAGACTGTTGAAGCTTTTCCTCAAGTTCCGTGAATCAAGTTTGTCAACTTTGATGCGAGCTACTTTCCAGGGACCGGCGATGCTTCACGCTAGTGAACACAAGGTACATGCATGTTACGTTCCACCTGGAGTGGATACGAGAAGGTAGACAGGAGGTGCCAGCAGCTGCATTTTGTCTTAGAAGGAAATTTCTGTTCCTGTTTCCCTGTTCCCGCCAGCGTCTTACAAGATTATCTCTGGCTCTGTCGTCACTTCGCATCAAAAATGTATTCATAAAGAGAGTATTTTCATTGTACAAAGGCTAAAGTGTTTGTAAATGTTACTTTAATACCGTGGATGCAGGAAATTAAAAAACTTCGGAATAGAGTAATTTTAGGATAGTATATATAATCTCTATGGACGAGCGAAATGAATAAAATAGTAATTTTTGTATTGAAATAGAAGTTGTTGCAAAATTAACGTCGAACAGCAACGATCTAATATTTTTGTAATTTACGATAAATATATGATGTTTTAAAAAATGCCATTGCAAAAAAATGGCAAAGGAAACACGAAACTTCTGTATGGTAGAACGATAAATTTTTCACTGAATGCTCGTTATCAGCTGAATGATCCTAGACAGGATTAACCTACGTTGGATGAAACCTTTGGAAATCGATATGTCACATAACGCATTAAACGATCAAACTACGATAACTTCTCGTACCCACGACTGCAAACTGCGTGATAACAGAAAAATTGATATAATTATCACTGCTATTTTTACACGTCATTTTCCTTAATTTCAATCGATTTGAACTTTCTAAGAGTACGACCGATATCTTACATTTACCTCGATGAATTTCGAGCTTATCTGAAAGTTTCTTAGACGCCAAACACCAGAGAAAATAAAGAAGGAAAGTCAAAGGAAAAATGGTCGCTCGTTACTCGAGAAACTTCTGTGACAGCAACAAGTTTCGGAGACATTACTAATAGTGAAATCATTTTCTACGACTTCTCCAACGAACTTTTCAATAACACGCTCACAAAAATCTATCGCGAAACTACGCAAAAGCCTTTACTAGAGCTTCAGATAGTTCTTAGACAGAATCCTTCTCGTCGACATATTCGTCAATTTATTTAAAGGAAACCACAGTTTTACTTCAAAATGTTACGCACATTATATTATTTCCTCTTACGCTTTTTCTTATTTGCTTCGAAATTTTCAGAGGAAACTCTCTGGTGAATACAGGCATGTTTAGTGGTTAATATTCTCTATCTGTTATCTGCAAACTTACAGATAGAGGGGAAGAGCTTATACTCGGAGCTCGTATCTAACCAAGACCTAACAGAGCGCTGGTCTTGGGAATTCTTATGGCTGACTCGTGCAGTCCGCTACTACTGCGCCCAACTCTCTGCAATTCGCCGTCACTGAAACGCTCTCGGCGTTAAGTATTTTGTTTATTTCCCAGCCGATGGCAATAACGATAACCATGATATATAAATCTTTCCTGGGATGATCATAATCATCTGAACTTAAATGCTGCAGTTGAACCACTTTGTGAAAAATATTTATATAGTAGCGGATAACGTCCAGAATATAACATATTATTAAAAATATGTGATATACCAGCGTGTACGGGATAAAATTCATATGAAGGATTATTAAAATATGTTTCTTTTTATTTCCTTCGTGAATAGTATCAAACGCAGATACGTACGTTTGTGGAAATATGTCAGAGCAACTTTTTCTCCAATTCCTTTGCAGGATAAAAGATATTCCACGACATGGGAGATAATAGACATAACCGAGAGCAGACGTGTCTGTCGATTGGACGTCGTTCATGCTTTTACTGACGTTCATTGACTGTCAGAATTGTACAGTTACCCGTTCAAAACTTGATAGCTCTGCAGAATATTTTCACACGATTATTCCATCCCGCGACTTGTAAATCGTCCAAAATTTCTATCTTTCGGAAATTCACGGAACGTGCAAACAATTGGTATACCAAGGGAAGAGAATCTACTAAGAAACACGATTCTTAAATTTCCTCGAAGCGTGGGAGTGATGGAATTTTGTTCAGCGGGTGAAGAATGTTTGGAAACAGATCGATAGACGTGCGAATGATGTGTACTTGGTTTAGAATCCAGGAGTGTAAAGGAAGAGTATTTGGGTCGAATGATTGAGATTATTTGAACGGAGGATGCCATCGCAGAAGTTTCTGAATGGAAACAAGAAAGAATTCCAAGATTTATAGGAAAAATAAAAAGTTCTCGAATAACAAAGCGTTCTAATCGTTGGAACCTAATCTTACAGTTGAATTAGTTAAGGATTCAATCAATCGAAAATTGAGAGAGAGAGAGAGAGAAGTACCATTTAATCATTAAATATATTACGTATAGCTTCGACGATTTTATGCGAGACTCGTACATTGAAAGTCTCATCTCTAATTTGGTATTTCTGCAAAATACGAATAATACATGTTGATAAATTGAGGCTTACACGACTTTTGCGAAATTTTCTAAAGCGGGAGGTCCAAAGAATTAGTGGGTAACCGCTAATTCTGCTTAATTTCCATTCAACATTCGCCTAGGATTAACTCTGATAAGCACGAGGATCCTGTACGTTTACTTTTGAACAGAGTCCGAATGCCACGTTCATATTGCGTCAATGGAAACGTCGAGTTCACTTCGTCGAATCCAACGTTCCACGACTAAATTGCAATTACTGTTAATTAATTGAGCAATGGGTTGAGTCGTCCGAGAACAAAGCGTAGCAGAATCGAGTCAACGGAGAAATTGAAGACTACTCTCGATTGAATATTCCAAACTCGTCGACGTTCCGATGACGACTGTCCGCGAACTTTCGTTTGCTGATATGATTCACGAGCTCCGATTTATTTCCGCGATACTACTCCCATACTGATACAATCTTCGTCATCTGTCTGCGTCAATTACAATTGCAAACTTCCTTTTTTTCCCCGAGGAAGTTTCAGAGGAATCTGAATGAATACGTCAAGCGTATTCGTTCGTGATTGATGGATGTAAATTTTTACTAATATTGATTTCATCTTCTGAAATTGTTATCAATCACATCGTATAGGAGGGATATCGTATAACGAGAATAAAGTGTGTGCAGCTTTATAACTTTAACGAAGTTGATCGACAAAACAACAGAATTACTTTGTTGGACGTAGCCACTATCTGTTGCAAATATCCTCGATGTTGTGGTGCTATTTCAAGAAATTCAATTTCGGAAATCTAAAGGAATCAGATCCAAGTGTCAGGCAAATTAGGATTAACCCAAATTCAACAAAGATCCCTTTCACAGCCCTTAACGAACCTTAAACTTGTACCACGGCCTTTCCTCGCATAATTATTTCACATCTGTCGGAGCTTGTTTCTGAAGACGCGTGAAATTGGGTCGTGCCTGCTAACTAGGGCTAATTGATAAACAGCGTCTAGCCTGGCATACTTGCAAATGAAATCGGTGAATGAGGGATTGCAGCGGCTGACAAGCAGCGCGCTAATTAAATCCCTCTGCGTATAGAAATTCGATTCGTCGATACGGGGGAACAGGTTTTTGTACGTGCCAGGGTAAAATACGTGTGAAATGCTGGATCACGTGTGGATTCTCTGGGGCGATTCAGCTACGTTCGCAGGATCTAGAAAAAAATCTATTCACCTAGATTCTTCCCTTCGAATAATTAAGAATCTTTTAAAAAATAAAGAAGTGCAAGGTTCTTTCATTTAACACTAGAACTGCTGACGTTTAATACGTATCTACATATAAATTAGTAGACATAATTCAAATAATATTAATTAAAATATATTAATATTGAATTATCTCTCTATATAAATGAAAATATATATTAATTTGGGCAGAAATATTAGTATCTTTGCAGTAATCGTAAAAAATAATCTGAAAACGAACATTTCGATGGGTTTGGTAGTTCTAGCGTTCAATGTTGTTACTTTAAAATTTCTTTAACGATGAAAATAAATAAGTAAGCAAAATATAATTAGAAAAAAGCTAAGAGATTAAAAACGAAGAATCCATTTTAATGAGTGTGATAGTTCTCTTTGGCTCAATAACGTTTTTAAAAGCGAAATCCTTCTCTGCTAAAATTACTCTCAGTGTATTCCAGTGTACAAAATTTTAGGAAAAATAAGCTTTACTGTCAGATAAATTACAAATTCGATGTTTGTCCCTCTGAATACATATTTCAATGTAGACGTTATTGATTTAAGGTAATAAATAACCAACGGGATTAGCTGATTCCGATCGCTATCTATTTTCAAATTTTAAATCACCTTTGTGACAAGGCGTGCGTGCGGTCCGCGTGTTCATGTTCAGAGAGGACGCGGATACGTGCCCCGAATCGAAACGGAGCATAAACTTTGCCCCCAAAACGACGTACGTCCGATTGTAAAACGTATGGCAGCGTTAATTGAAATTTAAATTCATCCAGACACATTTTCAGCGTTCAACTGAGACGCGCAAATGAAATATGCATGCTTTTTATTCCCACTGCAATTTAACAAGCTGAAGTAGCAATCAATTATTGAAATTAATCTCCAAGCGAATTTGTAATCTATGACTGCCTTGTGCACCGATTATTGCTCTTTTGTAGCAAGGATGCAAAAAGACCGAGAATCTTAAGAAATTTCGGATGATTTTCGAACTTTGTCACGATCATCTGAATTCTTCCGAATTTCATACGTCACATCACACATGCGTCGTATTAACTGTGTAATATCTGGAATGTAGATATAAATCATGTTAATGAATTATCGAAGATATTCCACAGAGATGTGTTTACCTACCTCGTCGAAAATGACGATTTATATTAGCTAAAGTTATTCAATTTGCTAAATAACGTGCAGTTTCCCATTTAGGTGTTAATATAACTTTGCCGTGCTCTATATATATATATGTATTTTTAACTTTTCTGAATAAAACATACATATTTCACACCAACTATATTCACGAGCGATAAATAATCCAGTTCAACGAAATAATACTGACAATAATGTAGAACAATTTCCTCAACGATATTAACACGTTGACTGCCAGACGAATTTTCCATGGTTTGCCCAAGGCTCCGACGTGAACTTTTCATTATGCGATGCATATTATGTTGAAATATTATTTGCAACAAATAAAATGAGTTATAAAATCATGCTTGAGGCATTTTTCGCGGTGAGGGCCACCGGTGACCCCCACGGCGTTGCAGACAATTATTACGACTGTCCTTTTTTCAAACAATCGTGCTATGTATTTTTAATATTTGCTGCGTCGCCGGTCACCGGTGGCCCCCACGGCGCTATAGCCAAATCGAGTGCCGGTCACCGGTGACCCTCATGGCAATCAACGTGTTAATAGCATTAAATCGGAGGTCTGTAACTCCGTAAAACAGAAAGGTAATAAGCATATATATGATAAGGTTTCCAAGAACGAACTTAAAGGAGATAAAATAAAGCGGGGACTTTTTTATGGAATGACTTAACAACACCGTATCCTCGTGAAATAGAAGCAAAATGGACACGACAAGCAGATGAAGTCTTTCAAAAACGATCTGAAAAGAAGACTCAGAGAACGTAGCTCGCGCGTTTCAGAGATAATCCAGGTCGCCGTGACGCGGGCCGACTATCTGTCGTTAAGAATGCAATAACGGCAGGGCTTATCCCGTCATAACAATGTCCCGTCGACGGTGGCTGGGTGCGACTGGAATTGAATCGACTGTCGAGGAAACGGCACCAAGCTTGCCTCGTTCGTTTTACGCGTATGCAAATTTTTATGCGGCGCGCTTTACGCGTGGTAAGAATACGCTGTAGATAAAGAGTAAACGCGGCCAACACGGCCTTTTTGATATGTTCAAAGAAGGACAGAGGGAGCTTCAGAAGGGTAAGAGTACTGGTTTTTGACGAAGAGAAAATTTTCGTTTCGAACGAAGAGTTCGCGACGAAAAATATTTTCTTCTTTTAATTGCGACAAATCAATTTAACTTTTTTAACAGAATAATTCAGCACACTGTTAGGATTCGTTTATTCAATTACTTAGTTTCAAAATGTAAGATTATGTATTTAGAACGAATGGTTTCACGGATTGTTGTGTTTTTTTTTTTTCATTGAAACGTTGAATCTAATTGTTGGTAAGGAAGAGTGCAGAGCGATGTTAGACCTCAATTACTGTTAGTGGGGCCGTTTATTCAGCCGAAAGGCGCAGTTAAGGACGCAGAAAACGCGACAAGCTTTATAGAACGATCAATTTTAATGGCTCCATTCGTCTCGCATTACCACTGTAATGCTAGCGTATTTACGAGAATGCAATAACACTGTTGGCCGGGCTTAAAGAGATACGAGCGATCGAACGATAATAAAAGGGAAGATTGAAGCCTAGGAACTTGGTCTGCCAGCAACTTGGATCAGTTTCTCAACTTTTCACCTGCCTTAATCCACGACAACCCCTTCCGCGCTATTAATAAACTCCGTCTTACTTACTTTTGTCGGCTTAATGTTCTAGCTATGGCTGCCTATGTTAGAACGAAGGTTTCTGATACATTCCATAGAACTGGCGATGCTACATTTTTAGAGATTTTACAGATTTATTTGTAAATATATATATAGAGAGGGAGAGATACAAATTCGTGTTTCATTTTACACGCTTCTTAGTTCCGTTTCTCTGGTATAAAATGTACGCTGTAGTCATCGATGGTTTAACAATCCTCCTTAGAAAATTTGAGTATAAGATCAGAAATGTGAAATTTCCAGAAACTATCGTAGAAAGTTTGTTAGGTTGGCGAAAGAATAGTAAAGGGTATAAAACATTTGAAGACAGTAACCCTTCATAAATATTAAAGTTTCGAATCTTCCACAGAGCGATAACACAAGAAGCGAATGATTTAACTTGAAAATGCACTGAATCCAAAAACATCCAGACCATGATAAAGATCTGGCTGTTACGAAAGTTTACATATTATCCAATGGAGTTTATCAAGTTGGCTCGATTCCGGTGAACAGTACACCGAGCATAGTTTCGATGGTAAATCACGAATGTCGAACCGATTCCGCCGGAAAACCATAAATATTCAAGACATTAGGATGTAAGCCAAGTAATAATTTCATTTGTGTTGCAGGACTCTCGTTAGGTGGTGGCCTGATAGTCCTAGCATCTGCTTTATCAGATGCATCATTGGAATTGCCGGGAAAGTACAGTCTGCCCTCTACATCGACCATGCAAGCTGATGACAACGGTCTGCCACAGTATCAGTATGGTTGGTGCCTTCAGTTGTCAGGGCTGGCTTTGATTCTCGCGGAAGTTGCCGCTGTGTTGACTATGTCTGGGTATATGGCTCGTTTCTCCACAGTGGAAGAAATGGTATGGTCGTAATAATCACTTTTTATGGATATCATACAAGGATAAAATATATTTGATACAGAAACTGTTTGAAAGAAGAAAGAATCGTTTTCGATTTGAATATAAATAAACATTCTGATATATAGTGTGTTGTAACTAATTACATTTTGAATTCTGCCTGGACCTTATTATTACTCCGATTTTTCAAGGTGAGAGTCATGGTGCCTGGTGCTGAGAGAAAATTACGGGAACAGAGAGGACTAAGTTCAGAGTACTTAGTCAGAGCTCACCAGAAATCGCCTGGACCTCCACAGGCTCGAGGATTCGGGCAGCCCTCGAAAAGTACTTCTACTCATTCTATTATATATTTTATCTAGCTTAAAGTAAATTAATGAACAAATTATTAATAAAAATTAATAATTTATCACATTTTCAGCATCCCAAAGAGCTCCCGAGGAAGGAACATCTCTGTTATGCAAAACAGCCCCGGATATCTGTGCTTCGAACCCGCAAGCTATCAGTTATGTCGATAAGGCAGATTTATCTCACGTTTTACCAGCGTATCCAGACGCAAAAAGTAGTGATCCCCGATATACCTTCGGGGATAAGTCAGAAGCCAGCGTTATCGACTCACGATTAAGCGGTTTTGCCGATAAAGAAGGTTTAATCGATTCTAGAATTCTGTCTGATTCGCGACAGAATATGATAGCTTTCACAGAGAATAAAGAACATTCTGTTGGCCAAGAGCCACGATATTCCGAATTTTCTCCTAAAACCACTGAACAAAACGTGGTGGACTCGAGATTGAGTGGCTTTACCGAAAAGGAAGGTCTCCTCGATTCCAGACTCAGTGGGTATGGAGAGAAAAACGAATCGTTGTTGGACACTCCGTTCGGGTACGATACGCGATACAATAGTTTAGCAGGGCAGACAGTGCCCATCACTCTAAAAAATCAGAACACGTCTGTCTCGGCTATTCAGTCTCAATATATTTATCAGAATTTTGGCACGATACATTCTGGGATTTTAAGGGTATCCGAGCCAGGAACTAGTTCTAGTTCGAATTCGAGTCAGAGAAGTATGACGCTGCAGAACCCGAAAAGAAAGTCGCAGATCGCCCAAAATACATTTAGCACGATGGAGTGTGAGAAAAGGAAACGAGGACCTGGCATGGCTGGTAAAACAGGTTTCTACACAGGTAGCGCCGTATGACCACCACCACCTCCTCCGACGCCCAGGTAACTGCAAGAGGAGGAAACGCCACTTTAAGCCTCTATATTAGAAACTGAAGAGGAATCAGTGGCGTGCAACCTATTTCGTCGGAGGAATGCACTTTACTTGGACAACTCTCGTGAATGAAATCTGTATTATCGAGAGATAGGCACAGATCTCGGTCGTATCTATAGTTGATAAGGTGGATATTGATAAAAATATGGTTATCATGTGAGTGAATAGTATCCACAGCTGATCGTATAGTTCCCTGTGATTCGTCATCGAATGATAAACTGGAAGCTGAAGATTCTTTTGTGAATAAGGTGCAAACTACTTAAGAGATTAGATGCAGACTAATGAGAAAAGAACTTGTATATACAATATCAATAATAATGTTGACATTGAGCAACTTTTCTGCGAGAGAATAACTCGAAACGAATTTTTCTAACGTTTCGTAATTACCCAAGCGACATGTCACATAGTCATTATAACAGCCGACATGTTAATCGATAAAATAAAGAGAAAACAAGATTCGTGGTAGCGTGCATAAACTAGGCGTAGCGTTAAGTGGCATAAGCAACGTATCTTTAAAAGGATTAATGTATAGGCTCGATTTTACTGGGTAATTTATGCCTTCTACTTGGGCCGTGATCTCTTTGCCGTTATAAAATCTAGTCGATCGTACTTTGCGTGTGGATGCAGGAGGAATGACAGAGGTACAGGGTTGCCAGTCGTTTGATCCGCTTAATAATTTTACTCTGGAGTGAGAGATAGTTTCAACGCATTTATTATCGCAAATTCCATCGGTGCATAAACCTTTCCTCCAGTTATCGTTTTATGAGTGAAGCAACCGATAGTGTCGACCATGATTCGCATGGAAAGTAGATCAAGAGACATGGGAACTCGCAACTCGCCGTTAAATTTATCCTCAACTAATCACGTAATCGCGTTCTCAAGCTGCATAACCAATGGAATGGAGCTATAAGTCGAAGAAGAATATTAATGTAGTCGATATGCTGTAACATATAACTCGGTGATCGTGATACAGTCACGAATACTCAATCGGGCGTAAACTCGCTTGGCTATTTTCGGGAAAAGAGGGAATGCCGTGAGTTACGAGCGATAATTCGAGAAAACGACCGTTTGACGAATCGTGGAAAAGATTTTACCATAGGAACGGATCATCGACATGAAGCACAATAAATATTATTATACGGGGAAAAAGGAATAAATGGATTAGAGTACAAAACATTTTCTTGCTACTACATCAAACGATGTACCATCGTTCGCTTAGCTGTCTGTTATTTAAATAATCGTTTCCCTTGATCGTTATTCATCTATGGCAAAGTCTTTCATTGCGTTCGCCAATCTTGGACATATCAAGAACACGAAGAAATGTTTTTAATCCAATCCGACACGAAATCGTGATTTAAACTTCCTTCCTATTTCCTCGCGGGGTGCTCTACGCAAGGGTTGAGAATATTTTGAACATCTCAAAGATCCCGTTAAAAATTTCACCCTCGAGCAGGATCGTACGTTGTTGTCTATGTAACGTCGTGACTTGCGTATATTCACGTATACAGATCGTAGGTAGGTGTAATAAAACGTTTTTTTTTTTTTCTAAACGCGTTGTTTCCTTACCCAACCCATTCGAATAAAATTGTACGTGATGTTGTCGTTGTGATTTATTCAAGATTATCCGTAATAAAAACCGTTTCTGTATTGTTGAATTACTCAGCCACTTCACTTTGGAAATCTTTTTACTAGCAACAGCTATGAATTTTATCTGTATGTGTATTTATAATGTGTATGTATACGTAATATTGTATTTTCTGCTACTCGTACTTTTCTCTGAGCTGTTAGATTTCCGTATCTCTTTTATATCATTTTAGTATCGTTTGCGATATTTTCCTACTTGTTATACGTGTTGAATATTATATATCAAATTTTCTCTGTACTAAAATCATCACAAACGTTTTAACCAAGCGGATTACCATTTTACTATCGATCATGAAAATGTTTACGAACTAAAACCTAGCGTTTTCAATACCTTTTTAAACGATAAGAACTATGTGACATAAAACACAAATTTGTACGAAAAAATGTATCAACTGAAACTATTAAATTTTCCCAATTACACTCTTCAGTATCTCATACTGATACTATTCGCATTCGTGTTTCGCATGTCACTATAAATCTCTATAAAAAATTGCACGTCCAACTCATCAAATCTCATAATCTACCGTCTGCTTTCCAAATTACCCTTCCAAACAAACAAATAAATAAAAAATTACAATCCACGAATCCGGACGAAACTGACGTAGTAAAAAACGATGACTGTCCAACGATAAAGTAGACATTTCAAAATTTGTCTGGAATCTCTGGTACAATCATCGAGGCACCCTTTCAGATGGCACTGTCCGCAAGAAACTTCCGTGTGAAGCATCGTCGACGAGCTTCTCGCCAGATGGCGGAGGCCGTGCTTATGTCGCGAGACTTTCTCTCCTAATGTTTAATTAACGCCGCATAATTGCCCGGCCAATTAGCCAACGCCGTTTAATATTAATCTGCAATTTGAATTCATTTCGATGCGTTTAAAATTTATTGAATACATAATTAATGCCGCGTGGCGCGAATGCAGATACGATGCACGAGCCGCCCCCGGCACTTTGCACGCTCTCCCGATGATTTATTCCGACAGTCCTCCGAAAGTTCGCCCCGAAAAAACCCCATGAAAATAGTTAATCGTTCCCGAGAGCGTAGCTCGCGGAAGGCGACCGACATCCAAACAATCCTGACCAGGCATATTCGTCTGTTCTGATACTCAAAACTCGAATATACGTATATAGGAAGGCTTAAGTGATAGTAGAAAATGAAATAAGTCGTCAATCTGTAGTGATGGAGGATGGAAAATTTCGAAATTGAGCGTAGCTATTAAAAAAAGAAAAAGAAAAAGTCATAATTTTACGAATGAGAATTATATTTGACGAAAGTAATAAATAAATATAATTCTTTTTTCTCTCTATCGCTTTAGTGAGGTATATTTTTGTATATTGATCTATATACGAATATTAAGTGGTCTGGGATTTGGAAACATTGATTAATTAATGGATTCAGCTTGTTTCTTCTGTTTCATATTGGATAAATATGATTTACGTCGCCCGAGGTCGACCACGTTTCTTTCGAGAAAAGTAGATGGCAATTGAGTAATTTACGACCGCTGTTGGATGAAATTGAGGCCTGCGTGACCGATGATCAAATCGTCTTTTTAATGTTCATTTCTCGTTCTAGTTGACATGCTCTCGCGACTCACAGCAGTATGCATTTATGTAATTGCAAGTTCCCGGCTAATCGAGTTCGTTATTCTTATCTCTATTTCACCTCAAATAATTAGCAAGCTGCGATGAACAATCCAATGTTATTTTTTGAAAGAAAACTTCTCAACGTCCCTTCCATCCTTTCCAACCCAAAGATAATCAGTGAAACAACTTAGAACTTCGTTTTCCAATTTTACCAAGCTGTCGCAATTTTATTTTACTTTCAAAAACAAATCAATTAAACTTATTGCATTGTTAAACGTTCAAAGATATCCGCGCCTCCTCCCGCCGCCTCCTACACGTTTCCAAAACAATCTGCCGTTCCTCACCCCCTCTGTCCTTTTGAAGCCAAACAGCATCGAGTCTTCCAATTTCCCCGTGCTTTTCCTTTCTAACAAAACCGCGCAAATCGATATTCTCCCCTCCCCCATATACGAATACCATGGAACGCGAGGAGGGTGGCGGTGCGCGTGGGTAGATTGTCTCTGTCATTTACCTGCACCTTCCCAAATCGTCCCTTACCCCTTCGCCTGCCACGTCCGAATATTCCAGGCAACCCCGTTCCTGCAACAAACCTGCTACCCTCGACACGCTCGACCCACCCTCGCGACCCCGATGCTGCGTGTAGCCGTCTCGCTCTAATCCAATTAAAAACGGCGGACGATCGCACGAAACAGCGGCTCATCGACCGCGGGAATTTTAATTGATGTTACAGGTACGAGAGGGTGGCGCTGGCTGCTGTTGCGGAGGATCGGAGGATGTAGAAAGGGCTGGTCTCGCAGGGCAAGGGGGTGGTTTGCCCGTGTAAAACGGATCGAGAATGGAGTATGGTTGAGACTGGATGACGGTCTGTCAGCGAGCCACGTTTCAAGCCAACTTTCGCCAACACGAATCCTCTCCTCTTCAACGTGTCGCGTGGAATCGCGTTAACCATCAGCCAAGAGCAGCGTGTTTACGCGCGGGAGCAGACACTGGAACGCGAAACGGCACTGTGAGTTTACTGATTAACGTCGTACTCGCGGTGGAAATTCATGGTTGACGTGCGTATAGAGGATCTGAGACGGTTCAGAGAATTTTGGCAGTGATAGAATTCTTTACTTAGATTATAGAAAATTTGTAGGTTTTAGGTGTATAGCTTCTGGAACGCAATCTATGAGCGTACTGATTAATGTTGTACACATAGTGAAAATTCACGGTTGGAGTGGATATATGTGCGAGATTTGTGGGATGATAGAATCGTTTAGATGGAACGTAATTGCGATTATAGGAAATTTGAAGTTCGTAGATTTATATTTTTTAGCGAGCAAACTATGAGTTTACTAATTAATGTTGTACACACGATGGGAGTGAAATTCACAGATAGGGCGGATGTACAGAATCTGAGATGATTAAGAAGATTTTTGAGATAATATTTCTTCTGAATAAATAACGATTGCGACTATAGAAGATTTAAAGCTCTTCATTTCATTCCCTAGAGTGAAGATCATGTTTTACAGGATGCAATGTTGTATTAGAAGCATTTTTCGGAAAAAGGGACGCATAAATTTAGCGAAGTACTGATTGATTCGAAATTGATTAACGGAGTAATTAGCGAATCATTTAGCAACAGTAAATTTAATTACTCTTACAGTGTAGGTAACAAGCTTAATTATTATTAATAACAGGGTAATTTCAGTTTCAATAAAGAAGGAAACTATTAGCTGGAAGCAATCCTGTCTCGATCTGCTCTATTAATTTCTAATTTATAATGATCTGGTTTTCAATATAGATATTACTGTGCGCTTTTAAAAACGATTTTTCTCCCTTCTAATATGTCCACGCACGAGAACGTGAGAAACATAAACCAGGAGCAATATCAATGTTCAAACAAAATATATTTCCATCGTCTGCAATTATCATTTTATCATTTCATCCTTTTAATTTAATTTTACAACACAATAGTTAGAATCTTCCATTTCTATCCCATTGTGCACAATATTTACCAATTTTTATTCCATTGCACAGTATTAAATAGAACATAAATAGTTCCTTGTATCACATATAGCACTCATTATGAAAGAAGTATAAAAGAATAAAAAGAATTAAGCAAACCAACATCCTTCATAAATAATATCCCAAATTCACGGAAATATGCAAAACTATTTAAAATCTCAATTGCGTAGTTAGTTTTTCTATGCAACAAAACGACCTAGATCCTCCATTTTTCTATGCTATTCTCATCATTTATTAAATTTTGGATTTTTTCATTACGCGCATCATTTTAATTTATTTTTCTTTTGCAACGGTAATTCCTTTAGAGAAACCTAAAAGAATGGAAGAGACGGCCGTCTTAATCAAGAAACGTTAACGCGACGGCCAAATTATTTTCTACTAATTTTTCCTCGCGTTATCTCGCAGCCGTGTGGCAACTCTTATCGTCTCTGTTCCTCGTTCTTGCTATCGTAGCGGTAAGAAATGCTGCAGGAAGGAAGCGAGCGGCAAGGATGCCTTAATCCTCGCGGTCATCTATCATCGCGGACCGTACTGGTTAGCCGATTCTATCTTCCAGCTTTTTTTCGCGCGCCCTCCAGTCACCCAAGCCTTTTGTTGGCTTGTTTAATAACTCGTGATGAATGTACCTCGGGCTGCCTCGCTTCCAGTTGGTCCTGCGCGAGCCACAAGGATCCCCAGGGTCCCAAGATATCCTCGTTTCTTCTTCTCTTGCTTCCGACCCGTCAGAAATTAAAACGATAAATCCTTGGCGGAGTCTCGCGCTCGCCACGAAAAATCTACGAACACGGTTTCTGATAGAACTACCAATTTTTTACTTTTGCTCTCTGTTTCGACAGTTGATATTGGTTCTAACGTTAGAAAAAGATAGCTGCTACGGTATGTAAGAATATTATACTTGAAATATCGAGAGAGAGAGAGAGAGAGTCTCCAGTGTTACTAGTGTTAAAAGTGTTTTCGATTGTTGTTTGTATAAATGTTACGAAAGAAAATAGTCCTATTAAATAGCCTTTAACGAATATCGACGGGCAGAAGACAGAATGTTGGAAAAGGTAGAAATTCTCTACCAATTACGTCCTGTTCAACTCTTAATTGTACTATCAAGTTGTGTACGATTAATAAACAAAAGTTTAGGTTAGCTAATTCAAAATTACGTACTTTGTTTTTTTCATATTCCGTATTTTACATAGTAGAAACTATCGTAAACAAAATTCAAAAATGTAATCGTAATCCTAATGCAAGCCATTCTGTGCATCCGCGACTCAAAATTTTTGCCAAGACTCGTCAAATTATAACGCTACTTAAATTCGCGACCGAACGTGCCACCTAATCCTCAGAAAGCTTATTTTCCAAACCACCCTCGCCCACCATTTAAATCCAGCTGTACAGTAATCTCTTCATTTCACAAGCTTCATTTGTCATCTAAAGCGCACCCCCTAAAAAGCAGCTCGCATCTTTTCACCCGAAATTCTGGCTGCCACTGCAGTTCCACCCTTTTTTCCCGTTTACTGACGAGGGTATAGAGGAAAGAGGGGGTGAAACTCTTATCTAACGGTGGGACGAGCGACGCTGGTAGGGATGTATTAGCGGCCGGTATTAAATTATGGTCAGCCCAAGGCAGCAGTGATACCACGACGTTGGCCTGTAACAAACACACATCCCCTTCGTGAAATTAACCCCCGAGATCGTCGGTGCTTTCGAGGGATAATTTCATTTGGCAGCGGCTCCTGGCTAACGCGGACCATGGTCCATTTTGGCCGCAGGCTGTCTGCCTTCCGATTTTCCCTCTTTCTTTCCTCTTTCACCCCTTTTTCTATCTTACGGCTAATTTTTTTGCCAAAATACGCAATTCTCTCTGCTCTTCTTGCGCATTGTTCGTGGCTGGCCGGTGGAACCGTTCGGAAAACGAGTTTATATTGGGTCTCGTGAATGGGAGATACACTGTTCTCTTTCTTTTTCGATAAAACCGGAGGAATCGCGGATTCGTTTAATTGGAGAGAGAATGGTTTGCGAGTGCTGTTCGTAGAGGTTCGTGAGCTTCGTAGACAGATATTTTCTTTTAATAGTGACTTTTTAATTACGATCTAATGCTATCTTGTGGGCATGGAAAGTCTTTTGTAAGAATGCTGTTCTTGAAATTGTTGCTTTTTCTTTTTGGTTAACTTGCGTTGCAGCATATCCTATTCCTTAGTCGTTTAAGGAATTCGGATCTGATTAATTGTGGGATATTTTTGTCTAAATACAAGATTAAAACTTTGTCTACTTGCTAGTCCTAAACGTTCCACTTTACATTAAAATAATGATTTCAAACAAATTCTTCCGGCTTTGAATTACTCTATACGGCAAATAGAAGTAGGATCGTGAAAGTTTCACGGGAAATCAATCTACCGGTCGCTACATGTTCGTAAAACGGCCTCGATCGTAACTCCATCGCAATTATATCAATGGCGCTCATAAATATATACGGAGGAAGCTTATCTTTATCATGCGAAACTGCACGTATTAAAAGGTTAAAGCACGCGGCTTTTATTTCTGTCCGGAGATCGTCTGTGCCGGTTTTTCAGGGGTAATTTCATTTGGGCCAATCTCCACCGAACGAACTGCTCGACTTGCCGCTAGCCGCGGGCTCTTTCTATCTATGAAACATTTTTATCGTCTTCTCTCGTTTTGTTTTCACTATGGTGGTATCCTGCCCACCGCCGCCGCCCCTTATCGTCGAATCGTTTACCAAGCCACCCTCTTGCGACGATTCACGATCATTAAGGAATCGCGTTTTGCTATGCCGTCCTCCGCTTCGAACTAGTTTTCCGCGAATCGATGTAAAATAAATTTTATATTGTGAAAGAAAATTCCCCTCGAGAAGCATCCCTTAAGAAATTACAGTGGAATATAATCAATTTTAAGGAAGTAACGTATTTGAAGGTCATATTTCAAGGAAAAGGCGATGAATTGTTCGTATCGTGATACAACATCCCTCGCGAGAAATTTGCTTTGATACCAGATCTTTAGGAAATTACATACGGATCAGAAAAAAGGATCAGATCGCATTAAAAGGATTAATTTGCCAAGCACGTACCATACCAGGCAACATTGAAAGTTAGCGTGTACGCATAAATCACAATCAATAATCACCGCATTAATTATCACGAACGAGAAGTCCAAGCTCGAGGAGGATCGGGTTAATCGATACTCTCGCCACTCTCGCCGCGCAAATGTGTGCATGTACGTACGCGAGCACGCAACAAAGTAAGTAGACGTATATACCCGACGAACGAAAAAGGAAAACGGCGCAAAAAGAAGTATCGGAAGAGAGTGAAAACGGAGAAAAAAAGAAAGAGGCGACAGAGAGAAAAAAAGAGGAAAGAAACGAATAAAAAGTCGAGCTCGCGAGAAACCGATACTCCTATCGCAGCCTCTAATGAAGTGGCCATTAAATTAATAGCGGCCGATTTAATTCAACGGCATTTTTCTCAGCTGAAAGTGGTTTCCACGGAGCAGAAGCTGAAGCGACGCGATTTATATTCAACGTGGCCGTCGCTCGTTCGTCTCTGCCCAAGTTTCACGACTTTTTTCTCAGCTGCGCCAAGCAAGGGAGGCAGAGGGACAGCGAAGAAAAATTAGAGAAGGAAAGAGAGAAGGAGAGAGCTTGGCTCTCCTGGTGATACGTTTCCCGACTGAGCTGGCGTTGAAACAATGAACCGACCAACCGGCGTGGTCCCTGCAAATCTCCAGGCTTAGCACCCCCATTGTCACCCCTGTGTGCCAGCACCCTCCCTTCGACCAGTCACGGCGGAAGGGTGCTTCGCGGATTTAGACGGTCCTGTCGCCATAGCAACTGCAGCCACCGCCAATCTCTCCAACTTGTTCTCCATACATGAGCTCTGGAACATCGCGTCCTCCGCAATCGACCTCGCCATGCTTACTTTGATCTATCGATGATCGTACGTTCCGTCTACCGCTCGCCTTATTTTCCTTTGAAATTTCGCGTTTCTTACATAGACTCGTGGAATCTTGGATATCGTGGCTATACGTAGACTTGGAAATTGTAGAAAGTGACGCGAAGAGTGATACTTTCTAACGTGTGTAATTTTCACGCGGAACTTCGTTATGGTTATTAAATTGCAGATGATCACGCATTTTTGGGAAACTTAAACGTGCGAACATGTATAGAATGCACGTGATGTACGAAATATTAGAAGTAAATCATCTGTTCTATTGTTTTGAGGTTGAAATTAAAATCTCTGTTTAAAGTATAATACAGTAGAATTGCAATACTAACTCTACCTTCATTTTTCAGGTATTTCAACGCAGAAGTTTTGGAACTACGAAAAGTACTTATCATTATGACTTAACGAGTTCATTCTCTGCTGAATTTGAGGATACGAAATCTTCCTGAAAGCAAAGAGACAACAAACGAAATATTGAAAATAAATTACTTGTTAGAGTATCTAGAAGCTGCAATACAAAGCCGGCTGCCTTATTTAGCCGTGTTAATGAAGTGCCTGTAATTTCACTTCTAACTCTAGCTCTGTTTTTTTTCTCAGGTATTTCAGCGTAAGAACTTCGGAAGTACAAAACTACTTATGATTATGACGTGACAGTTTCCTTCTTCGCTGGATATGAGGATATGGAATCTTTTTACAAGTATGGATGTAATAAACAAGGTATTGAAATATTATAAACTGAAATATAATATTTATTTAAATTCTATTTCCTTAGATAACCGTATTAATAAACTTATAATTTCACTTCTAACTATAGTTTCATCCTTTCAGGTGTTTCAACGTAGAAACTTCGGGATTACAAAGCTACTTTTACGATTACAGAGGAACGAAATTGAAGATTAAATGTTACAAACTCGCAATAAAAGATAAAATAAAATTTTGACTCTAAATTTGAAATAAAGAAAGGTAAAATCGCTACCCACGGGTGATTTGTACCAGATGAATCGTGCCCGAAACCTTCGCACGAATCCCAAGAAATCCCAAAGATACCTATCTCTCGAAATCACCACCCTTCGCCGCCAACGAAATTTCTCAGCGCGAACGAAAGAAGCCAAGGACTTAAGGGATGCTTACTGTCCCCATGGACGAGGCGTAAATCCACGTAATTCGATTTGGTGTCCCTTCGATTCCCGGAAAACGCGGTCAGCTCTCGCGGATTTGTTGCTGAAGGAATCAGAATCAGAGAATAGACAGGAGGCTTTCGCGAGAGCCTGATAAACTCGTCGAAAGTGTGTAACTCCCGACGAGGGTTGGAAGCGTCGCGAGACCAGAGGTCAAAGGCCGGTTCAAGACACGAGGGTGGAGAAAAAATAAGGTCTCTCTTCTCTCGGTGGAAAGATTGCCCGGCGGACGAGAGAATGGCGTGAAAACGTCTCCATTTGCAGGACAAAGAGTGAGATTTTTTCGGAGTCCATCTTCCATGTTCTCGTCCTAGCCGATTTTTCACCCTCTCCATCCATACTACAAGGCAGCGTATTTATAATCGTGAGCATAGTCAGTTCTTTGAATTTTCTGGTGATTTAATTCCGTCGGTTTTAGTTCTGGGCTTTGGAAGAGTCAATCGAGATTTTATTATCATTTTCGTAACACATATTATAGTTTGTCAACATATTATTACTATAATATAATAGAACTTTGTTTATATGAATCTGCCAAGAGATACGAAGCTCATGGAATACTGTAGGAGTTTAGTGATTGTGTCCACTACCTATAATCTTTTGTGTATACAATAGCTCATGTACAGCTAAGTAGATTTAGTCGACAGAAGCTCATTTGTCCAAACAGTAAATACAATTTCGTTTGAATAGAAGGACTTCGTATAAAGGAATTTCTATCGTACAGATAAAAGTAATTACACGCAGGCTAATTTATCGGTGATCGTGGACAAAAAAGAACCCTTTATATCCATTTCAATTCACATCCGGAATATCCGGAACGACTACGCCTTTCTAAACACCTTTCTTAAAACTCACTTTACTTCACTGTAAGCTGCCCAAAACTTCGTTTCATCTTTGCACGCATTCCACATACGCGTTTTCATTGATAATCCGCGAACGATCCTTAAAACGGTTCCGTGGTGCTTTCACTTTCCTTTCATTTTGTATCCGACTTACAGAAAACACGGCTATTAATCGTTTCGCGAATAATGGCAATTAGATTCGGTTCGGTTTTGTCACCGCCTCGTTCGGCGGCTCTTTTACCAGCCATGAACGATATTTATGACTATAATCCAGTGGAGGCGAGTCCGATCTAACGCTTGATTTCTTCATCTACCTGGATGGAATTCAAGCTCGGTTCTTTCGATTCTCGCGGAAAGCGACGCCAGTTGTAATAGCAGGACTTATGGGTGGGATAAACGCTGAATAGGGAGAACAGAGTGAACGAGAGACGAACAAAGACAGCGAGCGGTCCAGGAGGCGAAAGAAGACCTTCTAAACGATGGATAAATTGTACGGTTTATCCCGGTGCACGGGTCGGGTTATACGCTGTAAATGGAATTGCGGTACTTGAACGTTGCGGATCGACCAGATAAATGGCACTTTGCGTACCGCTGCTTTGAAGCGCGAGGAAACGCTCCATCCGCCTCAGTTCCCGCTCGTTTCGACGTTTCACGGATATTATGCGCAAGAAAATCGACCAGAGGCAAGCTTATGCTCAATTTTTCATCGACTGTACTTGTAACTGATGTTTTATGCATAGCCTCTGGTCGTAGAGTTAGGACAAGGCTAAATTTTCCAATTTCACTGTAAATTTTGCTTGATAAAAAAATAATCCTGATTCCCATGGTCAGAGGCTGTATTTTACAAGCCTTGTTTACGATTTTCTGTTACATTTACGAATCAAATCAAGATCAACTTGCCCTAGAGATGGAAAATGTTAAAAACTGGTAGCAAGGTGTGATTAAACTTTTACTCGTAGCTAATACGTGATCCTTTATATTTTTCGCGAATATTGGCAATATATTGGAGTCTTTTGATTAATTCGTAGTCTCCAGCTTGCACTGTCTGCAGTGTGTTCCAAAGAAATGCCGGGACATTACTTAGTGTCAACTAATCGCTGTTCGCTTCAGTGAATTCCTACCTATCATGGAGGATATTTATTGCAAGTTACGTTAAAATACAACTTTGGCGATGGCCTGCACGACCGCAATAATTAATGGGCTGACGATAGGTGTATAAATATCCAGAAACTGGTCATGGTTCAATAGTTGAGCTCTATCCAAGCGCAAGTACTAATCATTCACAGTGATTGATAACGCAATGGTTCAAACAGTACGCGAACTGCAAAAACATAACACTGTTTTCAACTGACGCCGATTACTAACGAAGCTTTATGCCTCGTCGACTAATCTTTTAAAAACTTGAATCAACAATTTTACATCGAATAGCCGGTTCGCGATTTTAAGAATTCTCTTGCAGAAGTTCTCTTGGTTTATCAGACCCACTACTGGCATTTCAAAGAATTTGTGAGCATCGGTAACTTATAATCCGTGACTTACCAAATATCGCGAATAATATTAATCGCGTAAAAAGGTCGCTTAATGCTTTCTATATCATAATTTCACAATTTGTCGTTCGCTAAAAATTTCAAACGTGAAAAATCTTCAATCTTTACGTTTGAAAAATCCAATCTCATGTTTAAGGCTTTACTTGGTGCATTATCAGACTTATTACTACAATAGAGCGCGAACTTCCATGCGTTTATAGGGAACTCGAAGATACAAAGTTGCATAGAATAGAATAATATATATAAAATATTCAGAGTATAGGTGCCATTTACGATATTTAATAGATAAAAGATTTTTCTACCTAAGTTCGATTTTGTAAATTATATTTACAAGAATACGAATTTGCATGAATATCCGCAGCCTACTTATTACTGTCGTACAAGTAATTTATTATCACTGATATGTTGCAACCCGTAACATACGAAATTTCGCTAATAATACTCATGATGCATGTTAATGCTTTCTATACTAAAATTTCGTAATTCTCCGTAACCAAAAATCCAATGTAAAATCTCATGCCTCGAAAGCCTGCGCATTAACCCACGAAAACACAGCCCCCGGTTCATGGTGGACGAAGGCCGGTTCCTACAAAGTGCCAGGCTGGCTCCCCTCCTCTGTCTCACGGCCGCCATCTATATTATGACAATAATTTAATTTCGAGTCAGGGACTTCTGGGGCCTGCTCGTAAATACCCCGATTATCGGTTGCGCTTATTAAATCCGTCGTCGTCGTCGAGGGACATCTCTCGTCCGGCTCCGGGATCAAGTCTTTCAAGAGCATCTACCAAAGTCTCATCTTGACCCAAGCTCCCTACCTTTTCTTCTCCTTCTTCTTCTTCTTCGTCTGCACGATACAGCCCTCTCCCTTCCACGGGACTATCATCCATGTGTTCTCAGGCCTTTCTCTTGCTCCTACTGACAACGTCCAATCCGTGGTTGGTACGTGTTATCTTTTTCCTCTTCCAGGCATCCTTTACGATCCGCCGATGCTAATTTTACGGGGCTGTATCGCTTCAGCAGCAACGTGGCGGCAGTGCGGCGGCAACGTGGCATCAACGTGGAACTCGTAGCAAGGCCTACGAGCCTCGGTCCCCCTTCGTGGCGGCTTCACTGATGATGACGAGATGATCACTTAATTTGGCCAACAGCTGCCGCGTCCTCTTCCTTCTTTCCTTCTTCCTCTTTGTCCTCTTTCGTTATCTTCTTCTCCTTCTGAGTCTTTCTCTTCCCTTAATCTCGTTTCTCATCCTTCGCAGTTTCCATCTTGCTTCGTTCCTTGCATGCGCGCGGTGCGTTCCTTTCTTGTTTGGGTTCTTTTATAGCCTCGTCCTATATGAGCCGACACGCCACTCCAATGAGACTCGAGAGTCTTTCAGGAGGATGATACTTGTAACCCCGAAAAGATGTCCACTTTGTTGGAAGACTAGTAGCCGCTGGTTGATTGGTTGCGTGTTAATTTCAACAGTGTTCCAGCGGCGACTTTTGGAAAACGTTTAAGTGATGAAAATGTTAAGGTAATCGCTGAACCAGGGGGATTTAGTGAATACTTGTTGAAAGGTGCTGTTTTCTTTTTTTTTTTTTTTAAAGAATTACTTCGCGAACTGATTTCAGGTTTTGAAAGGATCAAAGGTTTGTGTGGCGATTTATGATTTTCGTTACATCATGGTTTTTGGATCGGAAAGATTTTTAAAAAATTCTGATTTTACTATATCTCTGTCCTCAAAAGAATTTTTGAACATTCCACCGCGTATCGAAAATCCGAACAACAAGAAATAAAGCATAATGGTGGCTGACGAGTTTCATAAGCGGTATTCGAGAGGAAGCCATACTTCGTTTCCCAAATCGCGTATCAATCGGTCAGCCAAGTCAAAATTAATAGTCTATTACGCGTAAAATCCTCAAAGTAGCGGCCGAAAGCCAAATTTCCGGATGCTTGGTGCTAATACACGGATTCCATGAGTGCCGCTTCTTTTTAATCCGGGAATGATTATTTATGGACGTAAGAAGACAGCCGCAGAGCTTAACCGTTGCCTAAATAAGGTGTCGGTCTCGCATACCTATACGAATCCGTTATTAAATTATTATACGAGCGCGAGATTTACGAGCATTTTCGTCATCCCAAGATCAACGGGCCTGGCTCATCTTTTTCTCCATGCTTCATTAGAGAAACCAGGTGGAGCGAAATTGGACCGACTTACATCCTCTGCCTGGCCCGCTCTTTAGGAAACGATAATTCACCTGGCGCACCGCCGATTTTAATAGATATCTTGGTGTTTACTTTATCGTTCGCACGAAAATATAATTTCATAATTTCAACAGATACGCCGTGAATTTTAATAAATATTTCGATATTCATCTTGTTGTTCGAAAACGAAAGTATAATTTGATAGTTTTATTAAGCACCTCGTCGATTTTGATAAATATTTTAATAGTTATTTTATTATCGAAAAATGTAAATATAATTTCATAGCTTCAGCATTAATATCTTAAGAATATTATGAAATGTTTGTATAATTTCCTAGTCTTTTCTTGGTTTTTTCAAGCTCAATAAATCAAAAGGGGAACATTTATTATCATACCGAGAAACAGGGAAATGCTTGAGACTCTTCAGTAGCACGAAATTAATTTTCAAAAATAGTGAAATATCGTAAAATCATAGATTATCGAGGAAATATTTCATCGTACAAATTACAGTTAATATAATTCTGTTTTCTAATAGCTAACATATTAGAATTTCTTTAAATCGATATTCGATTTCGCGAACAAAGTTCCACAAAAACACGTTTGTGCGGAGAATATTAATGAAGAAGTTAGCGGCATTAGAACTTACGAAAACGGACACAGAACTTGGAGTAGGATTTACGATGAAATTATGTAAATTAGACCCATGTTTAATACAAGTTATGCCAGCTAGAAGCGGACGATACTCTGAAAATATAAATTCTTTTCGCTGAAATTATTTATCGGAATTGTAATTATCACTGACACGCCGAACACTTTCTCAGCTACATTTGGACACCTCTTTCGAAAGTGTTAGAACAGTGAATGGCTCTTTAATTTCTTCTGCAATAATGCAGAAATACTCTCGGACGATTTAAAATTATGAGAACCGAAACAACCTTGCGAAATAAAATGGCTGAGTTCTTCATAGAGCTTTCAGCGTCTAAAATGAAATGTCTAGTCTTATTAAAAATAAAGAACTCCGTAAATAATCCGACGTACTATCGGTCGGATTCGATATATTTTAACCATTTCAGAATAAAACAATTGACAAACCAATGGTGATATTGTATTCGACTAGTCCAGGCGTTAGATCGATGAGTAATAGACGCAATTTAACGGGCACGTTCGTCCACTAAATCTACTTTCTACGTTTGCAAAATCGCTCGTTCCGCGTACAACAACCTAGCCGCATCTCTACCAATTTTATAAACCCACCTATCGACAATAACAAACGTAGCCAACTCCCATTACTACGAAAAAACCTGTTTATCGCATTAATCAAATTCTTCACCGATCAAGCCCAACCCCGCCCAGAGTAACCAACCTAAAAAACCTGCCAAGAAAAACAAGATCCCTCGTTCCGGCAAAATTGAAACTCGATTAATCTCCGCAGCACGACCGATGCCTCTGCATCGATTATTCCCGGTGGCCGGATTTCCCCGGATTCCACCCAACCGATGCTCCGTCCTCCAACACCAGGGAGGGCTCCTCTTTATCTCTTTTGCAAAAACGAAAAAAAGAGGCCAAAGGGAAGAAACAAAAGAAGAAGAAGAAAAAGTCAGAAGACGCAAAACTAAAAAATCGCCGTAAACTTGATAAATTTATCGCGCGGCATCGCGGTGCTGTCGTCGAGGTTTAGCACTGCGCGTTCGCTATTTTTGTGGGTCGGCCGCCCCCTCGGAGTCTCGGCCGCGGCGGCGTAATTCAAAAATTCAAATTACGTATTCTATTAGGTGCGAGGCTGGCCGCGGGCTGCAAGGCAAGAGAAACGAGCGTGAGAGAGAAAAAGTGGAAGGGTAGAGAGAAGAAGGGTAGGCCACGGTCGGCGGACGGTCGTTGGAGGAGCGAGAAAAAGGGCAAACGAGGGGACGGGGATCGAGTGGCGGCCGGTTCGATCGGCGAAACAAGGAGGAAACGAGCCGCTCTACTACTCGTGGCCGAGGGTACAAAAGGAGAGAAGGGTCCGGTAGGTGCGCCGTGAGGCTGGCCAAGAAGGGGTGGCAGCCTGGCACGTCCAACACGGAGGGGAGAGGCCGGGAAGAAATGAGAAAGAGTGTAATAAATTGGCGGTGAGATTATTCTCGACGTGCATTAAGACGTCAAGCGGCGACGGACGACCTGGAAAGTATTGCCCGACACCTTCTACGCCACTATTCTCCCCTTCCATCCGGTCCCCACCGCTCCACCCTTTCCCCCACTTCTGTGCCTGGCAAAAGCCATTCCCCTACCTATGGGGATATGGGATCGAGAGGTGGATCGAGAGAGGCGAGAGGGCTCATGGGGTCCGCATCCAACGACCTACGGCCCTGTCCGACCACGGCCGCGGCTTCGACACAGAAAATTATGCTCGGCCTAATCAGCCGGAGGTGTGAACGTGCCCCATCTGAATTCGTTAACCGAGCCTTGTAGCCCTGGAATAAGCTGGATTCTTTGTGCGTATGCGCGTACGGGTTAACTGATCGTAGTGGTTCTTCGGTACGTTGACCATCTATGCAAAAATACCGTTGTGAGTACATACATTTGACAGTGCGTAATGTCGAAGTCAACGAGTAGGTGACAGAAAATTAAGAGGACGGTCGGTCTTCACCGATGTCGATTAAGTAGGAAAGAATAGTCGGATGAACGAATGTTGGAAAACGGTGAACACGTATGACTAAACGGATTCTTATGTTGTAAGTATGTTCTATTACGCAATTGCATTATTTATGTAAATGCCTATTATAATCCACCATTATATATATTTGAATATATTGGATAATAAAAATGATATTGATATTTTTATTTCTACATTCCAACTGTACGAATATTTTCATTCCTCGCTGTATGTATAATACACTGTAAGGTATTGCTGTAAAGAGAAGAAGAAAACCATCAACCGAGTAATAATACGATAGAAATGTCCATCGTGATTTATTCCAAATAAATATTTTCAAAATAAAAATGAGTTTGATAATCACGTTAACGGCTCAACATTCCAACAGGATCTATAAAATTTCCATGGAACAGGAAAGAAAAGAAAGATATCTCATTAATATACAACCAAACGCTTCATCATCGTCGACGAATTGAGGCGCAATATAATAATAATCGATCAATCGTGTCAGAGGTTTAAAGAATCCTTTCTGCTCATGAAGTTGCTGCTGAAATTGACAGCGATGAACAAAGTAGAACGTTTTATTGAAATGGACTCGATAATCTTCGTTCCATTTCCATTTGGAAATTGAACGTTGTACCACGAAAAAGTAATGGACGTGGCACGTACCGCTTCGGGCACGGAATAATACCTAGTCACACGCGTCCAACTGGGCTCACCGAGTCTGCCAAGTCTCGAAATTACTGGTTTCGGTGAAACGAGTCGTCGGTTTGCTCCGGCAAACGCACGGCTAATCTAAGGGGCGTATTTACGTCAGGTGTTCGATTCTCGCGATGCAAATTCCATCGTCAGATCCAGATTCCTTTTATCACGCGTTTAGATTGACCGGTATTGCATCCTGTCGATCAAAGTCCAATATCGAATGCACATAGTAGATGTTTATGCATCTGTAGGTTTGTAGTTGTGCTCGTTATAGCCAATAACCAGAGTACGTGTGTATCTCCACTTTTAAAGTTGCATCATGGAAAGTGGTCCTAGTATACTATAAATTAAACAGATCTGCATTCCTTCTACTAGACAAGTTTCCAGGCATGAATTCTCGATTCACATAGTACGCAAAAATGTAAAAATATCCGAAGTGAAATAAGGTATCGTTAAGATATAGAATACTTATAAATAAGTATCGTTAGAATATTTATAGAACGAGACAAATCTCCATTTACTTTTCATTTCTTCAATCATATTGGTAAAAATCTGAATTTGCAATAACGTTCACGATTTAATATATAAACATAGAATATAATCTAATTTAATAATAATCAAATATTATAATATAATATAATATAACAATACATTGTAATGTAATCTATAAACATAGAAAATTCTATTAAAAAGTTTCATAAACTTAGCTGAATTTATGAAGTTGCTTCGTAACGTTTGGAATTTGGTTCTATGGTTCTTCTTCTTCCTCTTCTTCTTTGGGGCAGTTTCTTTTTGGTAGAAAAAGTAGAAGAGAAAGAATACGAGTTGGAAGGCGATTCAGCCGGATGGATTAGGCCCCCCGTGGCTACACGTGGGTCCTTTTTGGTGGGTGTTAAGTAATACATTATGCGGCCAACACCTGGCACTGCGTCCGCACGGCCGCATAAAGCTCTCCATCCTTTCGACCCGGCGAAAACGATCAGGACTTGTTAACACTCTCGGAAACACCGTGGTCAGCCACCGGACAAACATCTTATTCAGTCACGAGATCGAATCCCAGGATTATCCGTTTGTGTCTTCACCGTTGTCTAATAGAATCTTTAGAATCCTTTAAAAACGGCGGATATGTTTCTACGACTATTTCTAGCCATTTATTATACACCAACTTCAGTTACTTCTCTTCAATTACTATATATTGAATATTCACCTAAATGTAGGAGTAGTTCTCAAATTTGATCTTCCAATTCTTGATAGAAATTAAGATTTCTTCCAATCTTACTAAACACGTATCAGTAACCGACGTATATTCAGAGAAAATTACTGCTTAGAATTGTAACATTTTGCCTAAGCAATTAGTCCAGAAATTAATTGCAACTGTCCATTAACTCTTTATCTTTCAAATATAAGTAATAGTCCACGTACAACCCGTGCCAAGTAAAAGGACGAAACATCATCCCATTCCCAAAGAAACAACACTTCTCACAACCCCCAGAGTAATCCCATTAAATTCATCGTCGAAAGGCCAAACATATCCATGGTGCTCGTTAACGGACACTGTCCGAAACTTGGCTGCGCAGAAACGCTAATAACAACCGGTTGAACGGGATCTAGGAACAAACGCCGAGTGAATTCCAATCAACGAGCTAAATTACACCAGGCCATTAGCTACCAAAACTTCCACCCACTGGTGAGAATGACTTGTCAAGTATTGGGCCATCGGTTTCGATGCAACGCGAACCCAGGGGCTCTCTTTTACCTGTCCAGATGTGTTCTTCGTTCCCCGCTGCCAAGAAGAGGAGGATGGATAGTATGAAAGAAAGAGCAGAGGATAGAGGACGATGAAGACGTTGTAAAACGACTGTACGCTCCGTGTCTCGGTTCTCACACCTCGAAAGACGAAGCGGCGCACGGTCAAAGGCCCGCGGGGGGTAAGCCCCTCGGACCGTGAAGCTAATTGATACGTAAGATTACGTTCCTGGTCTGCTTCGCCTCCCTCTCGCCCTTGTCGGGATGATTGGTTGTCGGCCCGGAGACTAGTCTCTAAATTCCTTGGGTGAAGCCTGGAAAGCAACGGACTTGCGCGCACGCCGCGGATCTTCGAGATGCTGCGGAAGAACTTGCTGCCTTATGATGGACTTTTTTCGTGTTTCTTCGAGATTAATTATTCTAAATTTGACGTAAAGTTGAATGGAATTTTTTCAGATGAATTCTCCGCTACGTTATTGATGAAGCTTTGATCATTTTGAGAGGCGAGTATTAACATACTTTGAATGGTCATTAAATTTTTTTAAAGTCTCCGTTGCGGATGATGAGTACGCTTAATTATGGATTAAGGAGTTAACAAAAAGTGGAGTAATCGGCTTAGTTTCCGAGAGGTTCAATCGCTAAATCCACCTAAATCTATTACAAATCTTTATCTAACTTAAAATACTTGAAGGACAATCATATCTAAGTCTAACGTAACCCGGGAAATCATCAATCGGATCAGAATCAACTTGGAAGCATCTTTAACCCATCTTACTTTCACTCTTCACGGAATAATATCGCCAGTTCCAGCTGAAAATTATAAAAGCTATGAAAGGAGTTTCGTCCGCTCGAGTCGTTTTCTGCGTGTCGGAAGAATTGCAGAACAAAGCTTGTACAGAGATGTATTGTCTGATGTGCATGATTCCCGGATATCGTCTGGTAAAAGGTGCGCGAGGTGTCTAAAAGTTAGAGAGAGCGAGCTGTTCTTCTTCTTCCTCTTCTCGCACGATAGAAGCAAGGAGAGTACGGCGTTCATAAAACGGCCGTAAAACACTAAACGGCTGTAAAGCTGCCGCCCCGAAAACGCGCGCGAGCGAGGACTGTTGTTTAGCCCTCTGTTGTTGCTGTTGCTGTGGCATCGCCTTCTTCTTTTGCGGTTCAGCCGAATAGAGACACGGACCCTCGATGTTAAATCATCCAACAACCACGCCTCCCGTGTCCTTTCTCGTCTTAGACCCTCTTCTTCTTCTTCTTCTTCTTCTTCTGTTTCTTCTTCTGCTTCTTCTTCTGCTTCTTCTTCATCTTCTTCTTCGTCTTCTTCTTCTTCATCTTCGCGAACCACGAATCCAACGGGATAGCAGCACATTTCCGGAGCCCCTGTTTCGCCGCTCGTGTTTTAATAGTCCCGCAGATTGATTTAGAAGTAAATTTATGTGATGGAATCTCAAATTCGGACCGGTCTAGGAAGTTTCTTTCGTCGAGTAATTGATACTTTTCGAGGGAAGCTTTGTTTTCGAATTGAAGGTCATAGGAGAAAACGTGGTAAGTACATTCTTATCAATTTTCTGTTTTTAATGTCATTCTGTTACTGAAGAATGATACTCTAGTCTGATATAGTTGAAGATGAAAATAAATTGCTAGGTCGAAAGATACGAGCATCTTAAAAGTAGCTAATAAGTTGACGAAGTTTCATAAAAACTAAAGAATTGTTTAGAACTGGAAACATTTTAATATCGTAAATATTTTAGTATTACGTTAGACAATATGCTTAAAATTATGAAGATAGTGGAACAATATACGTTCAGCTCCAAAAAAATAAAAAGACAGTTTCGATAGCGTGTACAATAACGCGCTGAATTTTATAATCATTCTCGCGAAAAACATAACTTACCGCATTATCGTCTTCCCCTATAATTTTCAACTGCAATCTTGATAGTACTCCGATTATGAGCAAGTTCTATTAAATATATAAAGAATTTATCTAGTCGATATTCTCGCAATTTTCTTACGCGAATAACGTTTCATCCATGTTCATTTTATCAACTTCCGAAGAATACCTCGGAGTTTCTAAATTCCACCACGCTCCTATAAAAGCTACCTCCCCTTATCCCTCTATTCGTCTTTCTTACCAAACTTCTCCTAAAAACCATAATTTTCTCCGAGTACATACAACATAACCAACAAGTCTATCCACCATCAATCACATCTCGTTCTTTAACAGCCGAAAGACCGTTACATGTCGCATCGTTGCAATATTTTCGTCGAATTAATAACAACGCACGATGGTTTTTATCTGCGAGCTGGAATCATACGCGAGATTTACGATTGCGCGAAGACGGGCTCTCTAAGTTTCCTCTGCCTCGGCCATCTCTCGCATCTCGAGAGTTGATTACTATGGCTTTCAGGTCTGGTCTGTGAAATCCACCTCTGCTATCGGTCGTCGCGTTAACTTTGATGACTCCGTGATAAACGTGGCATCGTAAAATTATCGAGCGGAAATTACAAGAGCCGGCTGCGGGGAACGGGTCCAAACTACAGCCTGTCGGAAGTCGTCCTCGTAATTAGGCTCTCGTTATCCCCCTGGAATTTAATCCGACAAGATCTCGCGTCGATCATGATCCACGGCCGATTTGCATCGTTTCCAGAACGGATTAAGATTCAATATCGTGGAGAGGAACGATCGCGAAAGAGCGAGACAGAAACGGCTTCGTATTTACCAAAGGCGCACCAGCCAACCTCGATGAAGTTGTTCTCGTTTCCGATCCCATGATTGCCCGTGTTCCAGTCGACGTGTGATTAAGTTAATTCCGACCGCTTAGGATTGTATTTTATGTGCTTTTCTCTCTCCCTTTCTCTGAGATGGATCTTCGATTCAGGATGTGTATAATGTTTAATAACCACGTGATAAATTGCGTGCACCGGTAGCACGTAGTTCAGAGCGATCCTTTGCACCTGATCGACCGTTTGCTGCGATCGATTGCGTTGCATTTCTTCCAACAGCAAGCTGGAAGGTGCCGTAAATGAATGTTCAGAGTTCGGTTCGTGTATTTTAAAGTGCTTCTGAATGGATGCCACTTATTAATGAAATTTTTGTGCTTTCTGTTTGATACAAAGGACAGATGTTCGCGACAACTTGTCATACCTATACAGAATATTTTATGCAATTGGGTAGAACTGCTCTTAGAGCGATAAAGGAAAAAGGTAGATATAGAACACAAGAGAGACAAAGATACAGATATTTCACTCGACAAATTTAAGTAGTGTAACATATCATAGATAGAGCAGAAGGACTGATCGCCAGTTTATGCAATCTTCTTTTATAGTTCTAGAGCTTTAGCCTCGTTTGTAAATATTCTTGACTAGATTGCAGATGTTTGTGCATTTTTGAGAAATTTGAGGATATAAAATGTTCAAACAGGATCGCTTATTATAACATTTAGTAGATGAAAGAAATTTCCAAGTAGAATGTATTTCTTCAGTCACGTTCACAAAAATATAAAATTGCATAAACAATTCACGGTCTATCCCAGTTTATTCAGTGTTCTGATTTAAACTGTGCCGGCTCAGCCAACTAAAAAACCTCATCGTACATCCACAAATAGAAAACTAAATCAACTATCACCTCTGGAGTCAGAAGAAACGGGCGAGCCACGAAAATCTACCTGCTGTTTACCCACCAATCTTCCGGCAATCCGTTCACTCCCCCAAACAAGAAACAATTGATCCCATCATTCAGTGGAACACCGACAAATAGCCAGGCCCCCACCTTGCCCCTTAATAAAAGATGTAGCTACCACTGTCTCTTGGATTTTGTAATTCCGTTAAACGATCGGTTGACAGATAATCGACACGGTATTTCGAAGCGAGTCGATCCGCATTATCGAGTCTGCTGATCGAAAAGTGATCGATATACCTCGATCCCTGACCCAAGCGATAACGAGGTATTAACGATCTCTGCTGCTCTGAACCAGTTTCCAAGAGGAGGCTGTGCCGGCTCTCCTCGAACGCACCGGGCCCCGTTTCACTCCCCACCACACTGAAGGCACCCATCGAGGCCCCGCGATCTTCAACTCTTTTGTTTCGGATCGCCGGAGCTTTTCGATTATCGCCGGCCGTGCACCGTAACGATCGCCTAACTCAGTGGCCCCGCCTCCCAACCGAACGCTGCTCCACCCCCTCGGGCTCCAACCACCGACGGGGCCCTACTTTTTGCATTTAAATTAATTTGCGCCGATTAATTTTTAATTAAACCCGCAGCGCGGGACCAGCCGTGCCGAGGTAGGCGCGAAATACTTTTCGACAAACGCGCCGACCCGAATCGAGAGCCCTGCTTCCCTCTAATGGGAATCCGCTCCGGGAATAGATGATGCTCCAGATTTCTGACCACCGAACATTTTATATAAGTCCCGGTAACCAGCTTCGATCTTTCGCCCTCGTTGGTCTGGACTTAATGGCTGCGTGGTCCTGGCATCACAGACGAACAGCTCGGTGGGTGTGGTGGATCTGTACAGGTCCTAATTTTTGGTGAAAGGATTGATTTTGCCGGTTGATATGGTAGCTGAGAGATTTAGAGGGGTTTTAAGGATTTCGAAGTTTTTTAGATTTCTTGTTGAGAATCGCGGCACTGGGATAATTGGAATAGCAGTGTGGTGGGCGTTTTTGGGGGTGATTTGTTGAAATGTGTGTACTTTCGAAAAAAACTCCGAAGACTTTCTATCGATCTAGAAGAAACGCCTTTCTTATTATATTAATTCGTTCGGCGTTAGAACCGTGTGTATAAATTCCTCGTAATCGAAAGAACTTGAAACGTTCCGAATATTTTCTGGCTTTCTTATTTATTTGAATGCTCTCTCGAATTCTAATCATAGAAGGCAATAACACTTTCCGAAACTTGGAATTTTCAATTCGAATCATAAGTTTCATGAGATAAGTGAAAAATAACTGAAAGATACAATAAATGCCAGAGTACCGGCGTTTAGCATTTGAATAAAATTTATCACCAATCAGGATGTTATCTTCTATCTTCCTATTCCACGTCACTTCCCCCAAAATATTTTACTCGGCGTAAAAATTTAAGAGAGACGTGCTCCTTTGCGCATAGCTAGTCTTAAATTTAAGGGGATGAAACAGCCCTCCTCCCCCTTGAATGGCTGGGATAAGTTTAACGGTGCGATATTTACGAGGGATGCTCGCCTTATAACAATATTTTTCTCCGGACAGACGCACCGATATTCTCAGTCCGAATTCGCACGCAGACGATTGCTTATGCTGATTGTATGTGTACCAAGAGAAACGGCCCCGTGTATCGGAATGCGATCTCTTCGTTTAATTACGAATCCTTCTGGGAACGATCACGACACGATTCGTACGCGGTGTTCCACGAAATCGACCACCTACGATATAGAATCATATTATATTATAAGAAAATGCTCTCGATTCCAACGTGAAAGTAATTGCTCTAAATAGAGGTTATTAGAGGGAATGCTGTTATAGTAGTCGAATATTTTATCTTGAGCAGATGCTAAGAATATTTTAAAGATTCCTGTGGATGTCAATATCCCTTATGACAAATGGTTTTTAATTTTAATTCCATGTAGTTATTTATTGCAGAAAAGAATTTTAAGACTACTTTAAATTTAATAAGATTCATTTAGAATCCTTGATACGCTAAGGTTTTTACTTTTACGATTTTTTTCTCCTTTTTCTAGGAGTTGACATAAAGACATATTATTATTCAAAAGATTCAATAGACCAGATGTAGTACAGCGAAACAAAGTGGAAGAAAATATTAATAGTACTACTTCATACTTCTTAAAAGAACATACAATCAGTAACAAAAATTAGTAAACGAACTAAAATATCCACCACACTAAATGAAAGACATTTTTTCGTCCTTATAAAACAATTTTTATAAAATCTACTCTTATAAATTCATTATTAATCACAATGAATAACGAGGTTCTAAATTTGCATTACTTATAAACCTTCTTGCCATTTAATACACGTCCTTTATAATAAATTTCTTTTTCTTTGGCGTGATAATAACTTTGATAATAACAGACGATAGGACAAAATTTAATACTGATATTGTCAAATTCGGACTTCAAATAAATATTTCGTAATAGAAGTTAACAGCTGACAACTTAGAAAACGTAACATCCTCGATTTCTACTTTCCTAATCTCCGAAGCCGAGATCGATATTTCAGCCGTGTTCCGATTTTCTCCGAAACTGAACGATAGGGAACGGAAGCCCCGTGCTTTCCATCGTCTCCTGTTCCTTGGTTTCTCAGTGTGTTGCTCGTTTAACCGCGGACGGCTTTCGAAAAGAGAGGCAGACGAGGCAGAAACGTTCTACGGCGGCACGAATCCACGCCTACCCATAACGATATTTTAATTAAACTGAGGCGCTGGTCGAGCCGAGGAGAAATTCAATCTCGGGATAATAAATGATCGTGGCCCAACACCTTCCTGACTGCTGACGAGCCGACACCTCGGCTTAAACAGTTCACACCTTTTCCGTGTGCTTGTCCGGAATGGTCAGCGCCAAGGATACTCCTCTTTATTATTTCTTTGATAAATTCGATCGAACTCGCCCTTATCATTTGTCTTGGCCGAGCCTGGCCACTCGTTAGGTCCATGTTGCAAGCTTTTGGTCCCTTCGAATCGATTTTGCCTTGAGAACGATCGAAAGTGATGGAAAGTAGGTTGGACAACTGTTTAACCCTTTCAAGGGTTAAATATTAAGATAGATAGCTCGAAGATAATATCTTCAAGGAGAAGTGATGTTGCAAGGTGGATTTTATTTTAGAATTCTTTAGTGAGAATTTATTATTAGAAACTGGCATCATCCTCGCTCAATAATGGAAATGATTTATCTTAAGATAAAACAAAGTAGATAGATATTATCCATGGGATTAATGAAGTTTTGTAATATTCATTAGGAAATTATCCGATAAACTTTCATATATCAAGGAGTCGAGAAAATGTAGACATCTTTTTTAAACGTTATAAACTTTAGGTAAGTTTAATTTCAATTAAGACAACTTATTGACATCTTATTGTATATTTAAAGAATTGCAAAAATTATCTTCGCTCAAATAATTTCGACAATAACTTGGAAAACATATATTCTGTTACGTTTTCTTCATCGTTATTTACATATACGATAGTGAGTCTAATTATTCCTAACAATTTATGAAGGATTCATGTTTATTAAGGAGAAGTCGCTGGTGTCGCCAGCCTAACCGTGATTTGTGTGAAACATAACTGACGAGTAATTGCTTAATGATTACCGACTTGAGTGAAAACCGCTTTGCCTAGGTTGTATCTGCCCTCGAAATAAAAAGTATCGATGAATTATACTTCGTTCGTCTTTGTAAAATAATTTATGTTTACAGTAGGTTCCATTGCATTCATTACGAGTGTGATAGTTCATCGACTTCCCATTAGTCACAGTCGATACCGCTGAAACTGAAGCGTCGCGTCAGATAATTATCGTCACGTTATAAATTGACCTATTACCTACATAAGATGGTTGGTTTACAGTTACTAGATTCATGGTAAATATATTTTACTATCAATAAAACCACCGCGAAATTATACCTACTTATCTCTACTCTGCATCAATTTCTAATTTCTTTTCTAACTTTTTTATAGCCACGATATCTTTTATGACTGTTAACTATATAACAGAATATTCTAATTAGATTGCCAATATTTATGTAAACTCGTATTTTTATAAATGCAATTGGAAGAAGCAAGACTTAGGCAGTGGTTCGTTTCAATTTTTAAATACTATAACAAACGTTGTACTCTATGTATTTTATCATGTTACGTGCATTCAATGCATTCTTACGCTTTTAAAATCTTTCATAAATGCACAAATTTCGCAGTTTGATCATAATATACATATATTAGAATATTAGAAGTAACACTATGGTATAATATAGAATCTCTCAAATCTGTAATATAAAATCTCTTCACTTTTCTTCAATTTTTTTATTTCCATCGAAAATTTTATTCTATATAACTATTAACTATAAATGTAACTATGAACTCAGAATCCCAGAATGACAACAATAATATTTTCAATCAGAAAAATAAATGTGAACTCAGAAATTTACATACTTTCTCTCGTGGCAATCAGAAGAGTACGGATGATTGTATAATACTTGGTTGTTTTGTTAATCACGCATTTTTACTCCTGGTTACGCAGACTTAACCAGAATCTTATTAAGGCAATCGATGACTTAATAAGATCGCTTTAGTCATGTCTCGCAGACATACGTAATAAATATAATGGGATGTTTTGTAATCGGGTAAGCAGAGTGTTGTCCATTTATGCATAATACGAACACGTAGCTTGCTTTCAGCCGTATTATTACGTCTGATTACGCATTGCCACGATCACTGATTTCATTAAAAGGTTAGACAAGATTTCATTACCTCAGTAATCAGTGAAACGATTATGTGTACCATTTGGCTGCCACACTTTTCTCTTCTGACCGAATCAACGACCAAATAAGAACGAAAATTGCGAATATTTCAGAAGTTGCCGCACTAATCGCAACCATATTCTTCCTTATTAACTTTCGCGTAGGATATCGATATTAATCATTGACTGAGGGACATAAATTTATCGTTTCCGATTTTTTACAGATAAAAATTGCTATGGTATATGATATATATACATAAATTTAAGAACTGTTAGAAGCGATGGGTTATGTACTGTAGATATTATTAGGTAGTTGCATATTTTATAATATTGAATCCAAAACAACGCATTCCGTGATATTTTAACTTAACTTAAAACCTAACTTTAACTTAAAAGAAGCTTGGCAGGGAGCTAGTAGTAACTTTAATACATCATTGATTAATTATGATAAATAATTCTACCTCTGCACATAATAAAAAAAAAGACGCGATACTTCTAGAATGATATAATATCCTTGAAGTTGAAGGAACAAGTGACTGCTAAAGGATTGTATCCTTTGTCAAGTAGAAGCTCATAATTCCCCTTCAATAGGGATTAAATTTGAAGAGTAGGATGAAAGATAAATCCTGCGAACCTTTTCCCTTTTATTTGACAAATTCGAAGCATGACATGGTAGTTTCGATTCGTAGAATCTCAAAACTTGTCATAAATAAACGTGTGTTTATATTTTAAATGTAAACAAACAAAACCGAATGTAAATAAACAAATTAAAAATATACGTAGCATTGAAAATCAAAACAAACAAACGGAATGTTGTAAACAAGGGGAAAATCTTGATGAGAAGCCGAAAATTGGTGAACTCGGGCCACTTCCGATGGTATCATTATCTCCTGATACAAAAGCTTGCAATTCTTGGAAATGACAATTCCAGGAATCGTCAAAATTCTGGGAAACGAGACGACGATTTTTCACGAATTCCTCGAACTTAAAACTAATTTAGTCGTGAACAGGGCTGTTTTTCGAGATTCTCGCTTCGAAACTTTGTATTAAAGTTCTTTGGCGATACTTCTCATTAAAGGATCGGAATTAGTCATTTTATGAGATCTGGACAGGTCCTTAAATGATAATCATAATCTCATAACACATACATATGTAAGTATCTTCTTAAGCATTAAAGTAAGCATTTTTTGGATCTCTAGACAACGAGAAAGATGTAAAAATAATATTTTTTCCCCCCTTAAAATACAGAGATGATCATCTCTTACATTAATGATCTGATGTTTATTCATTAAAAGTAACAATCGAATTAAGATACTTAGGAGATAATTGTCTATTTATGAAATCTATGGTAGGAGAAGGAAACTATGTTCTTATTTATCTAGTTGACACGTTCGCTTCTTGGAAATTAATTTAATGGGAATTAACTTTGGTAAAAAAAATATTAAATCATCAATTTCTATTTGATAGAAATTGTTACGTTTATACGTTGGCAACGTTCAATAGATGTAGACGATGTAATTACTTTCGCAATTAATTTCATATTAAATTACGAATTACATTTTCAATTAATTGAGACCAACATGGATCAAATTATGGCTCTCGTTATAAATCCGCCATTAAACGCTAATTATAGTAGCAATTAACAACTAGATGCTTTGATTATTAATTTCGCCAAGTTCGTAGTACTTTGTAGAAACGTGATTCGAAATAATCGCTATATAATATCATGAAAAAGCGTGGAAGAATTAAACGTATGAAAATTTTTAACCACATGCATTAATTTAGATTTGAAAACCATCAAATAATTATTTCGAAGTGTGGTTAATTAAAATACAATAGCTGTGCATTATTCCTGAAAGTAATTTTTATATAAATAAATAATTAATTATATAATTTATTATATGAATAAATAATTATATATATAATTTGAAAGACGTTGTATATTTTTACGAAAGACTGATGATCGATGAGTGATTACTCTGGTGAAATTTTGCTGGATTTATAAAAGACAGGCGGTAGTTTCGGTTATTGGGAATTCAAGATGGAACAATGGTTACGTGGTAGACACGCCTACAAAACTTCATCAATAAACGATGCACAAAGATAACAAGACAAACGTCAAATCGATGATTGAACTTAAAATTTATATTTTTGAAGATGTTTTGTTCCAAGAGGAAAATAATAAAAGCAATGAAGCTTTTGGTAACAAAGATTCTTGATTAAGAAACATTGAACATGATCATTTTTTAACCTTAATTGCTTCTCCTTCTTTCGAATATGAATTCTAGCAAACCAATTATAATTGTTAACACAAAATATATTCTAAAATTCATTGAAACGGAAATAAGGTTAGCATAAAAATATATTGCAGACGTCAACAAGTAAAACGGCTTAATCCTAATAAAAAACAAATATACTTCTCAAACGTACTCCTCTCATTTATATTCCACTGCTGTTATCCTTTTAATGAAAATTATTAACAAATTATCCTCGTGCATGTTGTTGAACGCAAGTTATTAAGATGCTTGGGAGAAACGGAGATCAAACATCGTTGCTGAGTTATGAATACAAATTGTCGGTATTAATCGCGTTTTTCAAGTAGTCTATCTGGAAAATTTGATCAATTAATACGGGGAATGACTTAACTGTGTTTTAATGGAATCGAGAATCGGCCGTCGATCGATTTAAATTTCCGCTTACACGAGTCCCGGTACCATCGGCCATCCGAACCAATCAGAAGCAACAAAATTTATAAAAGCCACTTAACTTTGTAATTTAACGCATACATTATAAATTTAACGTGTATCCTCAATTATTGCCCCACGTAAAATCCGTGGCTTTCCGGAGGAAAATGATTTCATGAATATACACGCGGAGGAATGTAATAAAAAAATTATTCCTACTCGAAACATTAGCAAAATCTGTTTTTACGATGACATTCATCTTCACCTGTTATAACTTACACTGATATATTACGCACACACCTGAAGTATAAATGCCGTAAACTACAAATTAATTAGCATCTCCTTCCACTTTTAAATTTCTTCATCTTCATTTAAATTTCATTTTTGAACTTATCATTTTCCATATTTAATATATTATTCTTATTTAATCCGATAGAGAAGTAAAAAAAGAAATATATTCGAAAATATTCGAAATATTAGAAATTATTAGGTATAACACACAAAGCCTAGTTTGTCTACTTTTAGTTTTTCAACCGACTTTAAGTTATTTGAACTATTAATTGTAAATTACTAAAATAAAGGGTTTCCCTCTACAAGATAAAAAAGGATAAGTTAAGTAAGCAATAAAATAAATATCTGTGACAAAAAAAAGGGTGTGGTAGGAATTAAAACTCTTGAAGGAGCATTTTGAGGAGTGACCGAAGAGAATTGCAGATTCGTTACGTTTTCATTGAACGCATTCGCCGAGTCAAGAGCGATAGCGACAACGTCACACAAACGCCACTTGATGAGTCTATTATAAAATTAATAACTATAAATCTCCGGTATCCCAACGCGCGAGATAGCACGTGGCTGGCCGTTTTTCATGCCCCGGTTAATTATACACGGCTGTAAATTGAGCGAACCGCAGTTAACTGGCCTCTCTTTTCCTTTACCGACGGCCTTCGGTATCTCCTTCTTCACGCTACCGATCCTGTCTCTGTATCATTGAACAATATCGACTTCGTTGCTTCTATCGTTTGACAGATATATGGACTTTGGCCTCCCCGTGCGATACTATCGTTTCACCGTGAATTTTCTACCGTAATTTTCATAACCAGAAGCTCGATACCTTTTTGCCTCTGTTTTCGTGAAAATTGACTTATTTTAAAAGGGAACATTCTACAGGCGTATTTCTATATGTGTAACATTCTAAACTCGTGGTGATTTCGTTTTTGAGAGAACGAGATTTATTTGTTAAGATTATATTGGGTGATTCATCACGTTTATTGGTGATGGAATTTATATTACCCATTCTTTGTTAATATACTAAAAATATAAAATTTTACGCAAATGTCTCTCTTCAAAACTTCAGGATTTTTAATTAATGCTTTATAGTTCCATGCCGTAAATTATAGTTTTCAGTAATGGGACTACCGCATTAATCGTTTTAATCGGTATTTTAATCATTTTCCCATAAATATTTAATAGTTTTAGATATGAATCTTTAATCAAGTTCGATAGTTAGAATATTTAATTGAGGTTAAGAAAATAGGATTTTATCTAGACTCGATTATTAGACACATCATCGTGATTATTATACCGAACGAGTAATATCCTAATGAAGAACTATGGTAGATAATTATTCCAACTTCTGTATTTCTTCTACGAAAAGAGATATCAACCCGACGACGCGGTAATATCCTGGGCAATTTGCTCAAAACGATCGTCTAATTTCAGACATCAACACACCTGCTTGAACAATTTAGTCCTCCAGCCGAGTGAAATAAACGTGGCTAATACTTCTTCTCAAAATCACCACTTCCATTATACATTCGCCCAAACTGACCAATCAAATTGAAAACTTATAATACAGGCATATAAATTTTGCTTTGTCTAATCGATTCAGACTCTTCTTCAACTATTTCCAATTAAAGCATATTATTTGGCCACTAAGTGGCATAAAAATTAGAAGATCAACAATCATGGACTTGGATATTATGTTCTTCTCATGTTGTCTTCATATGTGAATACACACTCCTATTGATATTTTGCCGGATCACTTTGAAAACGATACGATTGAATGAAAAGGATATTTCTTCTTGTAAATCTTCAATCAGAATAGAATTCTACTTCTTTAAATCCCACTCATTGCAACGAAATTTTAATCGTAACCCGATTAAATAAACAATTGTCGATTAAATTCACACATCACGACACATTATCTTCTCCTATCATTCGAACTGAAAATCGTGGTTAATGTAAAGAACCAGTGAACGTTCACTTCATGAATTCTTGTTATATTAACTCCTTGTCCACAAAAGGTTCAGACAACTGGATTTTTCCAACAATTCACAACTAAACGATTTCACTTATCAAACGAACCACCACTTTCTTCCCATATAAACATCAGCTATGCGATCTTTGGTGAAACGCAGCGAAGAAAAGAGACTGAGGAAAAGGAGTCCGTTACCTTCCTAAGCTTTGCGGTTTTCTCTCTGTCTATCTTCCTTGGCTGTTTCGCGTGTCTCGAGGGCATTAGGAGGAACGCTCACGGCAACCAGTTTGAATTTCGAAGCGTCGGGGGATAATTCCATCGGCGGGGTGTTCTAATTGGCCTCTCATTACCGATGCTCGGCTTGTTTCGCTATGGCGAACTGTGAGCCGAGGGGTCCCAGCAGCGTCCACAACGCTAACCGGTGGCCACGGCCCGATTATTGCCAGTTATTATCTGCCGCGGGACCGTTCGATTTAATGGCCAATTGTTTCGAACGCCGCGCCGTTAATAGAAATTTACTGGTGGCCGATCGACCGCGTCCTGCTCCGGCACAACCAATGACGCAACCATATCTATGTATGCGTTTTATTTGCGATTCGCGCCGCTCCTTCCGCGACTCGATCGAACGATCGGTCGATCCTCAATCTTTCTTGTCACTCCTAGTTTCTTATGTCGTTTAATTGTATATATATATATATATATATTGGCATTTATAAATAGGAATTTATGTGAGAGTAAAGATTGTGGAATAAGCGTAATATGCAAATATATATAAAATATTGCTAGTAAGAGCATTTGTCGCAATGTCTACTAGATGAAATATATTTATGTTTGGATTTCATTTCTTTGGTTGCGTTCAGAAAGATACGAATTTGCATATATAAAATTGTAGACTGCATATAACATACAAAAATACATACGAATATTACGGGTAGAGTAGTCGTTATGGTATTTACTGAATAAAATCACCAATTGGATTCCATTTCTTCAGTTGTGTCTCGAAAAACATTGCATATGATTTGCATAAATATCCATCGTTTGCTCCTAAATATTCAGGCACTTCAATCAATCTAGTAAATATGCGAGAATTTTATTGAGAATTACATCAACGTAATTTACATTTTTGTCATTTTAGTTTAATTCTATCTCATTGTGTGTATAGTTACGATATCCAGTTTGATACAACTTATAAGCAAAGAATAGATTGAAAATTATCTTTGATCAATACAAATGTGATACGATTAGACGGACATAATAGTTTATCTTTCGCGTGTAATTTGTTCATAAATAACGCGCCTACATTCGCAATTTGACAGATTGAAAGTAGCTATTGTAATAATAGATGTCCGACCAACGCGGTCATATTCTACTTACAAATAAAGCTTACCTAATCTCTCTTTTATAAGCGAATAATTTTTTAAAAACATTTAGGACGAAATTAACATCATAACAGTTCATTAGTTCTGTGTTTCTGTTAATTTCAACGAATGACTCTGATTTTCGACGAAGATTAGAAGATATTTGGTGGCTACTTTAACAAGGGGGCTAGCACTCTTTCTAACAGTGAAGCTGAACGTAATTGGCCATCTTTCCATGAAATACTTATAATAATACGGCTAATAGAAACAGCTAACGGGGTACCTGTGCAAGATAATTGGCCGAAATCTATTAAACCTATCTTCCTTTTGGTGGTTCCGACTGGTTTTTGATTTAGTGGCACGCGGTGGCGAATTCATCAAAACGTCAGAGGAAGGCGCAGATGTTACAACTCTATTCACCAAAAAAGGGGAAAAAAATAGGTAGACGAAATATACCTTGCCTCTTCCCTAATAATAGACTCCATGATCTTTTTCCAATGAAAAAAAAAAATGCTTTTTATCAAAACTTCTAAATTTAAATAGACTTATACAAATCTCCAAAAATTTCATCATTATAGAATCAGATATCTACGAAACGTGATACGCGAAATTAGTACATCGAACCACTTACCAAAACCGAATTATCCTCTCTTATTGCATCCAAACGGCGAGCATATCCGGGCGTAATCGAGAAACTTCTGAAAAAATGCTCCGTCTCCGGGCACGACGGAAGTCAGCTAACCTTCGCGATACATTGTATACTCCGGTGGTAGGATAAAAATTCAACGAGGTCCAATTTCTCACGAAAACGAAAGAGGAAGAGAGGTATACACAGGGTGGAACACAGCCGACAGCTGTTGGACGCATCGAGGCCCTTTTTAATTGAAAAAAAGTCGTCTTGGCGGAGGCTGGAGCTCCAATTTGTTCGATTATCCCAAGAGCCAGGCTTCTCGAAGATGAACGAGGACGAAAAGAAGGCGAGTAGGGTGATGGGAGGGGAAAAAAGGGGGTTGCGTTGTAGGTTGAAGGGGGGAAGGAAGGTGGACCTGGCGGGTCGGTCCTCAGGCCGGGACAGAAAACCTACTATAGATTACCAGGCCTGTTATTACGAGCAACGGCGCAGCTTTTTTCGGGACCAAAAATTGGTTTTTAATGCGGGGTTCGTCGCTTTCTTCTGGCCGGAGGGGGCCCCTGTCGGTAATAACTATATTATCGAACCCTATGACCACGCGCTTCACCACTATACACGGTCCTCCTCGCGGTTCGCCGTGTCCGCTTTATGGGAGCTGGCTTTAGGTTAAAAAAGATCGCCGGAGAAGGGTGTTACAATGTGTATCGAGCAGAAATATTGGGGTATAATTTGAGGGAAACATTCGCGACCTACATTGAGATCCCGACAAGCCCACTCTTTTCCCCTTAACGCGAGCAATTTATCACGATACCTCGAGAATTGGAAAGAACCGGTCGACTGATTAAATTCTTTCCCGAATTTCGTACGCAATAAAACCCGTCTTTTGGGACTGTCCTTTTCGAAAGCGATTTTTTTTCAGTGAAAAATTGTCGTTCTGTGGTGTGATTTAGTATCAACCGATAAAGGGCCAATGTCGTGGCAATAAAAAATTTGTAGCTTATACTTTATAGCCGATGAGACTTCAGGAAGATTCAGAATACAATAATTTCTCTCGACTCGAAAGAATACCATCGCAACGATATTTCCAGTCAACTATAATAGGCAAGGATTAAAACAATAACCCAGCTAAACGCAATGCAGGAATCAATTGAGGCAATCGGCTAGAGAAAAGCAAATTCAGTCTTTCACCCTTGACGAGCGGCATGGCGTAGCTCGAGCCATCGACTATCAAGCGTATAATCGAAGAAATTAATGAAGCTTTGGATCGAGGGCTGGTTTCTGCGGTTGGTTCAAAGCGACGAGGAGGCGAGTTATTACAACGTTTCTCAACAACGATTGTTTCGCGATCAGCGGCGATCTATTGTTGGTCGATCCGTTTTGCCTCGATCCTCCTCTAAGGTCGGTGATTCCTTTTGTATATGGAGCGGGCGTCAATTGTTCCAGGCGATTTATTATGAGAATTATGAGCGGCCGTGCAACGAGTGCAACTCACCTTTCTTCCTTTCTTTCGTTTCTTTCTTTCTCTCTCGCGCGCAGATACATACTACACCCCATGGAAACTTTGGGGAGTGCTCGAGGAGGTGCTAGTAAGAGGCGGTACTGCCTCGTAAACCTTAGATTTACTTCTGGCTGGCCGCCATCAAAGTACCACATACCACTACGTAGATCGTAGCTCATGGCTCCGAGAGAGCCGTCTTGAGATACTTATCGACGATATTGCCGCGAACAGAGCCGATTGTTTAAGAACGTTGACCGAGAGAGAAAGAATCGGAGCCCAGGAGAACCCGCGAGCTGGTTCCTCTATCCTTTGAACGATTCTCCTCTCTTCCCTTCCTTTTCTATCATACATATGCGAGTTACCCACTTTATTCAAATCAATCGCTTTTGTTTAGTGAATTAGATGTCACTTCAATCAACAAGTAGAAATTTACCCAATTGCCTTGCCAATGGCAATGTTTTATTTTTTACGCCATAGATTTGCGCGGGGTATTTGGTAATAAAAGCTTTCGACCAATAGGTTCTAATTACGCTCGCATTCGATTATGATTTGTAAGTGTCGATATTGTGAATTAGGCGTGCAAGATACGAATCTTCTTTTTGAATGTTCATTTTTGAGAATAGAAATGAGAATCGATCCATCGTTGTTCATTTAGGTCTCTAAATCTTTCAAGTTATTGCCGGCTTCGTCACGAGCCGCGTTGCCTTCGAAACGGGCTCGAAAAAATAAATTAGTTGCTGTCGTACCCAAAACAAGATGTGCGTGACTATCAGCAACAGATCCGTATCGTCGATTGGTACAAGAACCGGCAAACAAGTATCGGTTTTCGCAGAAAAATTAATTCATCGACCGACGTCGATGACCTGTGTGGGTAAACCAGATATTTGGTTGCATCCATTGACACTGGCCGGTTTTCCTGCATCTGCTTTTCAGCCCGGTCATATTAAATATCATTCAAACTGCGTCATAAATAAATTCTTCGAAACTAACTGCAATTTATTCCTTTCAAATTATCATATTCGGTTCGTGAACTGACATGAGCAAGAAGGCTACTTGAAATGAGGATTGTCAGCAACTTGATTATATTATTGCAACATTTAAATTAAAGAAGGTGAAGCAATTCTCAGATTTTATCACAAAATTTTAAAAGGGATGAAATGTATTCCTTGCATTTGATTCACTTACACATACATACTAGTGAAATTAAAACAGTCTGTTAGGCTAACCATTGTGGAAAGGTGAATCTGTATAAAATATATGCCGAGACTAACAATCAATTAAGCCCAGTTCATAAGTTCACGCATGAATTCAAGCTCATTTACTAGTATTCTCTTTCCTACATTTCTCTTCAATTTCACGAAACAAATTTCCACCAATCATAGGAACCATTTCTACCAAGAAATCTTGCTATCACCCCTTACCTTACCACGTGCTTTGTTCTCCGAAATATCACCAAACTCATACTTCCCGCCGAGGATTATTAACAATCCGTGATGCTCAACGTATCAGCGGAAGCACATCATTTAGTTCTCGAGCCATTAGCGCGATCCTTCGACCGGTAGCCATTCCACGAAAGCGAAACACTTAAGAATTAGCAGGTGTCGGATGAAATTGGCCCAGACAACGGCCAACAGACGGACAGGATCCTCGACTCGAGGGTTCGTGGAACTACGATTGAGGTCGAAAATCGAAACACAATGAGAACTTATCTGGCGTTGCGCGAAAAACGACTTAATACAAGGTTTCTCAAGCACACGCTTCCCTCCACTCACTCGATATACGGCTTGTATATCGATTTACGCATGTGTACATGCAGAATGTAGAAAGAAAGATAAGAGGAGAGGGAGAAAGGGAGCAGCGTCGTCATCCCGAGCCAACCTGGACCGCGACGTTTTATGACCATCGTCAACCATATTGAAAAGCTACAACGACGCTACGAGATATCCTGGACCCGGTGGAAGCGAAGATCCCAGATAAAAAATTAATAGGCGCTTTTGGCAACGGGCTTAACTGGCGGGAACAAATTTTATTAGGAAACTTTCGGCCAAGATGCCAGATATCCGTGCCAGCGGACGGAACTCTTCGACGTCGATTCTCTTTTCTTTCTCTGTCTTTCTTCTTCTTTTTTCTTTGCCTTTTTCATGTGTATACGTGTATAGATCAGCGATTCAGGGAACGAAGGAGATCGGGACCCCACAGGCGGCTCGTTTGAATTCACTTTTCTGCCAAATCGATTCTTGATCGTACAAGTGTATGTACATGAGATGATCATATCGCTGGATATCTTTCGCGTGTGCAGTTTCGCGACTGCGTTAAGGCTACTCCTGATTTTATCGTACTAAGCGTGCGATTGTTTTCTCAAATTGCAGTCGAGTCTGCTATAGCTTTCATCTTCATCATCGAATACAGTGCACGATCCTCTGTTTGAATTCCTAACTGTCAAGCAATTCCTTTATCTTCCGTGTTCATTAATTTTATTGTAAGCGGCTAATAAAAATTGTTACGATATCTCCGACTCACATCTCATCCTTATACGAGTCTCCGATTAACTTCGGGTTTCATGAGGCTTTAAATTTCATTAGCCAAGCGCGTAATTAATATTCATGTTAAAAAAGAAATAACTTATCATTCGTAAAATTTATCACAAACACGCAGCGCAAATAATAGCAAATTAGAAAAAATAATGTTTGTAATCATCGTCTTTCTGTATATTTCTATTTATGGGGTTGTGAATGACTCATGCAATGCTTCCATGATACTCGAATCCTCGCACGAACTTTGATCCCGCGAACGAGACTCTTTCAGGGCCACCCTATAAAACCCACACCAGCATCTCCGCCAATTAATTCCAAATTGCCACGACCACCGCATCATTACGACAAGCATCGATACTAAAAGCACAGTCGAAGCAGACATCGTAACCGGAGAAAAGAAGGCCAGGCCCAGGCATTTAATCTGGTCCGTGTCGTGGGTGGGGTTGTTCTCTCGAGCTCGCAGGAGAAAGAGACAGGAAACAACGAAGGGACGTTGAAACAGGGGAGAGGGAAAAGAAAGCTGGGCCTTGTCGGAGGAAGATCGAGCAAAGAGATAGCCGATACCTCTGGGAAATATCGGTATCGATAGTCGATCGAGGCTAAATGGTTTATGCGAGCGATCGACCTTTGACCTCTTGTAATAACTGGCAAGGAATCTGCCGCCTGATCTATTGGATCGAACTCGATCGACTTACACCTTGTCCGCGAACGTTCATCCGTGTTCTCTTCAGCTTCGGCCATTCCGCTCGCGGTTACCACGGGAGATAACAAGGAAAGAAAAGGCTGAACGTAAGAGCCTCGATAGAAGATTCGGTGTGGTCGATCCTTTCTTTCTTCCCCCTCTTTTTCATCGTCATTTAGAATCAACGATCTCGCGTCTGGAATCGCGCGGCGGAACGAGCCCGAACGAGGATTAGACTGTCGCGAAGATTGAATTATAACGTCGTCGTTCCTGATCGGGGAGAATCAGATTATCGGTTTCTCTGTTTGGCTGGTGCTTAAACATCGGCCTCTCTATATTTTGGACGACAAAATGTATCGGAGTATTTATAATGTTCCGCGCAGGCGGAAGTGCTTGTTGATTGTGACTAATCAGACTCATTAATCTGGCTGGAACACACCGGTGTGTCTGACAGAGTCCAAGCAATTGGACGTTCGAAAGCTGAATATGCGAGATCGATCGGTTTCTATATTTTAAGCGATCGTGGAATATATAGAGTTGTTGCTTTCTGTCTGTTTCCTTGACACTTGTTGTTCTTCTTTTTATATATTTTTAAGCTGGATGTAAGAAAAGTGTCAGTAATATTTTATTGGATACTTGAATAGTGGGATCTAGTACCGCTAAATCTTGGAGAAGGATGTTGTTTTCGAAGGATGTTGTGTGTATGGTTTGCTTAAGAAGAATTTATGAAGTGCAGTATCTCAGAAGTTAGAGTTTCTTAGTGGATATACAAGTATGTACAAGCGTGTGTAAGAGTATCAGAGTAAAATGTAATTCAGAAAGATTTATCGAAGTTTCTTTATCATTAAAAAAACGCTGAAAAGTTTTGAAACTTTGGATGAAAAATATAATTAATTTAATATTCCTAACCGAAGCTTGCAATATTTTATAAGACGAAACAGCTCGCGCAATTCTCTAGACCTCGCATAAATACATGTACATATAAAGGACGAAATTGTAGCTCCTCATCTCATCTTAAGCTATCGATCATCGGTCCTCAACTACCTTGCTATCCTTTCACCAGTCTAACGATCTTCGAAAAGATGTATTCAACCAAAAAGCAGCGATATCTCGTCTGATCGAGAGCACCACGTAATATTGAGCCATTCTAATTAAAAATCACAGATCGTATCGATGCATCGACGGTGCTGTGGTATCGTTGGCCATTCTCCGTCACCTGGTGTTCTCTCATCTCGTCGAAGGAAACTGCACGAAAGCAAGGCAATAGTCGTTAAGGATTCCGATGGCTTCCGAGCGGTACGAGTGTAAATTATTCCTGGATCACGATTAGAGGCCAGCCAACCACCTGCCGGATTCACGCACCGAGACTGCCAGGTATTAATAATCCGAGGATTTATGGGATCCTCGATCGCTTCGTTAGGAAAGACGCCTTCATTGTCGATCGGATCGCGCCGCTCGCCTCGTCATTATTTCAATAGCATAAACCATATCGGTATTATTAACCGCTGTCGTTCTGCTCTTGCTTCCGAAAAGCCATGACTCGTTTCGCTTTTTTGATCTACTAATTGTTCTTTTTAACCTAATACATCGATTATTTTGAATACAACCTCGATACAATTGGTGACTTTTAATTTGCTTCTCTAGACAATCAAATCGAATAGTTTCGTGTTTTCTTTAACGAATCGTTTAATTTTTGCCGAAGGTGTTCGACGAGTGCGCTTAAAGGAAGTAGATATATCTTCACCGACATTTCTTAAATAATTCTTCGTGTTGAATGAGATTTCATGTTGTGCACGATTTATGTTAGATCGGTGAAAAGATAGTAAGAGTTGAATACCTGTGTACGAAGAATATTTATTCATAAATGTATGGCTCATAGATTAGCCGTGTTTGATGAATGATGGGCTAGATTCTTAGAGTACATGGAATTGGGTTAGATATATTAGATACTGTAATACTCTCGATACAAAGATTCAAAGCTGTGATTGGTATTTCATGATTATTTAACTAAACAGTATAGTGTAATTAATCAAGATATGGAAACATGTCTGGCATTAAAAGTCTATAAGTTTTCCAAATCTTTCGATTACTATTTTTATAGAAATAATAATCCTATTCTTTTTTTGTTCAATGACATTTTAACACGATTCGACGTTTAATTTCTTAGAACTCCTCCTCCACCGATTTTAACCTTGTTTTAAAAGCATCCAGAAACGCCACTCTCGCGGATAATATCGCTTAATTCAGGAAATGATAGTCACTTTGCATGTCACGAACCAAGTCAGCAGTCTGTTCTGTTTAACGTTCCATACAGAACTCAGAGAGACGTGAAATTTGAGAACGTCCGCAGTACAGGGCTCGAAAGAATAGTTAATTATATTCGCAACCGTAGACAATAACCTGGCAGAACGCAGAAAGAAAAGATATTCAGTGTACGATTAACTAGTAATTAGTTAACACGATGGCCCTTTAGGTATGCGTTACAAGCTGCAACAATTCTTAAATGTTTCGTATTCCACGATCTATGACCATTAAAGACTATCCATATTTATGATATTCCTAAGTAATTACCGAGAGGAGTTATCTCTTTAACGCCGAAGGAGCCCCCTTTTTCGTCTTTCTCTTTTCTTTCTTTCGGAATATCAACCTAAAAGGTACTGTGTACGGGGGCTAATTAAGAAATCGCGCTTGAACGTCCCATTAAATACTGAAATTGCTGGCTTCTGAGTGAAGTGCCGGCTGGAACTTCACTGAAACGCCACGTGAAATTACGCGTGCTCGAGAAACCTTGAATCGGTGAATATTTATGAAAAGAAAGCAATAGAAGCATGTGCATCGCTTAATCAACGAGAGCCAAGGCATCCAGCCAACCTACACTTTTTGCTTTATGCATTCTATTATAATTTCAACCAGTGTTTTCCGATTGTTCGTTCACTTTAAAGTTTACTTCCATTCTTAGAAATGCATCTGCATATTTTATTCAGTGGGACTTAAACTCTGCCTCTAATAAATATCTTAAAGATATTCTATAGCTTTTTTGAATTTATGAAAACATTACTGAACATGAGTCTTTTTGTGTAATTTATTTAAACAAAGTTTAAGGACACGCCTTCTAAATTTATGTTTTTTTAATCGAGGAAGAAAGCCATACTAACTCCACTCTTTTAATATAATTTTATAGATGTACTTATATGATAAAGTAATTCAGTGAAATAATATATTTTTCTTTATTTTGGCTCATTCTCCTACAATTAGGCAAAGGACTGAATATGAAACGATTTAATTGAAAATGGGTAGATATCTAACCTAATATACGCAACAATGATTGGAAGTGTATGTATACGTTGCGTACGCCTTCATGTCAGATAACACGCATAAATTAATAATACCAACCGAAACATACTTGTAATTACACGGTCGGTACATGGAAGAGAACAGTTCTAAATGACTATGCTCGTACACTACGTTAATAGGAACAGACTTAATGAATAAAAGATAGTTACTGAGAAGGCAAGGTACAAGCGTCCGGAACTAAGGAAAGATCACAAGACTCTAGATTTCTGCCTCCTTACTTTGAAAAACTTTTCGCGGAGAGTGGAAAGATTCTAATTTAGTGATAAAACAAGTGCTTTTTTCTCAGAATTCCGAATCAAAAGGAAAAGTATTTGTTATGGCATAGAAAGCAGTGAAAATATGAAAAGAATAGAACACTGTACTTCTGGATAAAAAAAGAAATTAAAGCATGGAGATTTGTATAAATATGTGCAAAATAAATAACAAAATCTTACATAAATCCTTGTTATTTATCGCATCGTGACAGTTTAGATATAACAGTAAGACGAATATGATAAAAATACATTACGAAGAAGGTCCGACGAATATCTCTATGCATTAATATTAAATCCTATCGCTACCTTTCAAAATCGAACCTGAAAATTAAATCTCTAGCATGATAAATTGAACGTTGCTTCGGTTTCAGCGTCAACTAACAAATTACTCTGCCTCTGAGATGTAATCAATACACCTGACTAAAAAATTAATTCCAGTTCGATTTTTCAACCCTTCGCCTTTCTTACTTTGAATTTAGCAACTGAGACGAGTACTCGGAACATTTTCTCGCTGTCTATGATTTCACCCTTGCGCGAGTAAAATTAATGAGCCCCTATTAATTCTCACGGTACGAAGCGAGCCTTCAACGAGGAGATTTTTCCAGCGAACGGTGCACCACACCGTTGTATACAAATTGTTCGCGAACGATAATAACAACACACGCAATCGCGGACCTCGTCTATGATTTATATGCCAGTCATTGTTCGCCACGCGACGACGACAGCGCGTGAGTCAAGACTATATCATTATTATTCTACCACTCTTTCGCCTGCAATTTTAACGAAGAATGAATCCTGCCTTCAACAAGTGTCCACGCTTCCACGAAACTCGCCACGTATCGCGTTTAAACCGCCCCGTTTTATTTTCCTACCTTCATACTTTCATGATTTATCGCCAGGCAGAGAAAATATCGCGAGCTTTTCTTTACAATCGAGCTGCGTGAAAAATTGACGATCTTGATATTTCTGGATTAGGAGCTATTCTAGAGTACCTGCGTTAATTTCCATTCTAAATTTTATGCCACCATGCTAACATTTTGATATTATTTAGTTAAAATATTTTTTATTTTTACTCGTTACATTTATTATTTAGCACTGTTCGTGTATAAGTTACCCTATTTCAGATCGCTAAGAATTTTCCCTCGTTTCCACCTTTTTCGATGCTACTAAAAATAATTCAAATTCGACATAGTAAGATCGTGTATTTATATTAGTGTTATATATTTACTATGTTATATATATATATTATACATTTCACACGATCCATCGCTACGTCCATTTGTTTCTCAATTTTCAATCGAATTTCAGTCGAATTCTCAAATCTACCAAAATTTACCAAAACCATAGAATTCTCTGTCAACGAAGCAACGCTATTTTCCCTAATTATGTATTACTGAAACCACATCTGGACGAATTGCAGTGATCCAAACCACGTATCGTCCCACACAGGTTAATCGAAAGTTTCACGACACAATCAACAGCGTGGTCAACTTCCATTCTCTAACTCATAATCCTCCACTAATTATTCTGTAGAGCCAGCGTGAGTGCAACTTCCTCTGAAAGTTGCACGATCACGTCACAGACTTCTGCCAATCAACTCCAGGCTAGGAACAATCGTTTCGCTAATTGTTTCGCGTTCGCCGCCTATCAACTTTGTTTGTCAGGGATTTCATGAATTACAATGATACTATTATCGTCATCAAACGGCGGAGACATCAAGAGTAAGCTTGTTTCATCGACGCCGCACAATGCACAACGAGGAAGAGAAAGAAGAACCGATTCTCACTTTTTGAAACGTTATCATCTCGATGAAGACAGTGAACCGTATTCTGATCGCGAATAAATTATAGCTTCCCTTGATTCCGCGCTCGAGCCGTGGCAATTTTATCCCTGCGAGACGTTCTTTCATTGAAATGACAAATAAATAGCGGAAGTAGAATGGAAACGTAGGAGTCAGACAATGAGGCACTTGTACGTCACGTGTGGATTATTGTTATTATCATCGCTACGATTATTATGGCTTTACGAGAGTTTCAGCTGATAGAGAGAAGCCTGTGCATTTATGAAGTGCCTTTTAGCTTGATTAAAATGGATGTTGTTGCGCGTGACGATGTTTGAAAGAGATTTGATTAGATTAGAAAAAACTAAATGATTTATTGATTAAAATAGTTGATTGATTGCGTGTATGTAGAATATAATTAGAATAGAATTAATATGAGAATTATTTCCTATTTTGGTGATTATAGAAATTCTGAAGAGTTAAGTTTTGAAGAGAACTATGTAGGCGAAGATTACATCGTTGTATTGTTAATGGACATTTTAAGGATATTCAGTAGAAACTTTATTCTTCAATTTCGATTTAATTTTTTTGTCATTTTCTTTAGGCTATACGTAATTAAAAATATCACGAGAATAATGCTTAATAATACCACAATATTATCTTCCACTACGATAATATATTTTTTTCAAAATCTATTCTTCAAACACCCTAAAGAATTGCTTAATGTATATGTATCTCCAAAATAAAAAGTAAAAAAGAAATTACGAGAAAGTTGTTGTTAATTTTCCAAGCATAATACTGATGGAACAAAGCGTGTAATTTCCTAAATGAAATATATTTATGTCCGAGGACTATAGAATAATTAGAGAAAATATCAAATGAGCTCCTTTCTTGTAATGATGCAGGTTTCTAAGTAAGCGTGCGATTATTATTGTTCACTGGTTATGAAAGGGTTAATGAAAGGATCGCTGAACACGATTAATAGAACACACAAGTGTTTTAATTATACTGAATCCTCAAAAGAACTTCAAATGGAAAAATTTAGCTGTTTCTGCTCAGTGAATACGAAATGATTAATAAAACATTCTTGCAAAATAATCGATAAGATATAAAATGTAGTTTCCTGCGAAACGTAAAATGTGAATAAAATTTTAAGCGAAACCAGTGTAAATTATTCAATTGCGCCAATAATATTTCTCATTTCTACACCTAAATCTCATGACTGAAACATTCTGGTCATAAACCTAATTAGTAATAACGTTTGCAATAAATACAATTTATTGCAACCGTAAAGAAATTATCCACGACTAAATAATCCTGAACTTCAACTTTTGGAACGAACAAAATAAAACTCGATGATTTTTGTTGTATGTCGAGAATACGCAACCAGTTTCTGCGTGCATTATCAATTTCGTCCTCCATCACGTTGAACGAACTCGGTAGCGAGCATATTCGCGATTGCTCCAATCGAAAGTCGCGAATTAAATTCATAAATATTTATTAAATGATCCGGCCCGTTATAATCGACGCCCGGGAGGGGGAGGCGACCGAAAGCGTTAAATAAATATTCGTTTTTCTCGTGAATAATAATTGCATCGCGGTTAGCCTGAATTTTTCACGCGAATTCCGACCTCCAAACGAAAATCAACGAAAATTTGCCATGAGATAAAAAGGCAAAAAATAGAAAAAAAGAAAGAGAAGGGAACAGGTAAAAAAGAAAAAGAAAGGGGGAAACAGCAAAAAATTGGCGGAATGTAATCTAGAATAAAGTGCCATATATAAAATTAACAGATCGCGCTTTGTATGTAAATTTGATATACGACGACGGAAAGTTGATATATCATTTTCTATGCATATTCATACGTGAATTCATACGTGGTCTCGGTATTTGTTTTACGAGGACGCCTATGGCTCCATTATTCTTCCTATTCCGCGAATTTATAAACGGTACGAATGTCTCTTTTAGTTTCTCCCGCAATTTTATCATACGTATAAACCATATTTTGTATCGTGTTTCATTGCAGTTTAGAAAAACATTTCTACCACACGGCTGTGAATATCACGCACTTTAAAAATAATGAGAGTATAAAGTTGCAAAAAAAATTGCAGGATTTCGCGAAACGAAATTGAGGAAAATCGTAACGATATCCTCATGGTAATTCGAAGACAATGTGGAAGATTTAACGACAGACAGTGATTTATTTCAATGGAAGTTTTCTATTCAGCTTTCACGATTTTCTGTTACTTTTCATTTTGTCCTTCCCCTCTGGCGAAATCCGCGAAAATTGTGCAATTCGTACGGTCAACCGGTCGGCTAAAGTTATGCTAATTAAGTTATCAGGATTCATTCGGTTTCATTCCAATTAATTTCTGTCGTTTCGTTTAATAAACAATAGTGTATCGTGCTTTCACGTTGATGAATCTTTAAACGTAATTAAATATTAATCCTATATATGATATTCCGTGTTGCATCAACATATTCACGATATGACGAACAGCTCGTAGAAATAAATTTAGGAACGCGGCAAATTTTGCAACTATATGGAGAGCCCATTATGCCGGTTGGTTTGTTTTACCAATGCATCGATATGTAATATAAATTACGAAATAAATTTAATGGTCCCCACAAATAAGTAAAATGATACATAATTGCTAACAGAAGGAAAAATTTGGACGTTCTCTGCAATTTTTCATGTAATCTTTTTCTTCGATAATCCTTCATCTTTTCCAATTTCTTTGCTTCAATGAAATAAGTTATTCGCACTTACCTTTTACACAAATCGATACGGATGGTGCACAGGAAAGAGGATCGAATGATGGAGTATATTCATCACACGACACTATGTATATAGTGTTGAGAATAAATTAATATATTTGAAATGAATATACGGTAGATACTGTCTCGCATCCCAGATTTTATGGCATCTCGTAACATCTTCTCTCTCTCTCTCTCTCTCTCTCACACACACACTCTTCCTCTGTCCCTCTCTTCTCCTCTTCGCATCCCCTTATCGATCTCCGATATCCCCCTCTCTCTCACATACACACAAAATGCACCCTGGTATGACATACAAAAAAAAAAAAAAAAAGAAAAAAAACAAGAAGAGGAGAAACATCCCGTAATTCAGCTTTGTACCGCTTGTCATTATTTTCAGCATCCTTCACGCACTGTCTAAAACTTTCCTTTTATTCTCTATGTTATATACACGCGTACCAGGCGAAATCTCTATTGCTTTAAATAATATCCGCGACTCGACGAACACTTGGGTATCGACTACGATCAATTAAATAAAACGAAATCGTCCATACTTCGAGCTATTTACATTAAATACACGCGCAGTCTGTCGCTCTCTCGCACACGCATCCTTACTATCTCTATCTATCTCTCATCCTCCGTCATATCTCCCGAACAAAATCGTTCTAGAGCGAAAAAGAGGAAGATGATGCTTGTTTTATTGCACATTCTCGTCTCGATCTCTACACTCGAACACGCAGGACAAAGAAGAAAGTCGAACACCCTGGACAGACTCAACGTCACTCACGCACTCGATGCAGATATGTCGAAACTGATATAAGCTTCCCTTTATTCAGTCAAAAAACTCGTCGCTTTTCTCTTTGTCTCTTTCGAGCCACGCGACCGACGAAAACAGTCACGCTTCGGCAGCGAAAACTTTCTGGAATCTCCAATTGGATCGTGGAACGTAGATCAAATCACTGTTCGTCATCCTTCGTTAAAGATTCTTCTTGACCAATCGAACGATACTAAACAATGTTAACCTTGCTCGACCTATCACGAAACCGTGGCAAGTCTTCTAAGAAACGAAAGACCTAGGCTCGCCATCACAGGAACTCTTCTGTTCCACCTCGAACAGCGATAATAGGGTACTGTCCTAAACGTGTGAATCTTTCTAACCTCAACCTTCTCGTTGTTTACGATAATGTTCTCGCGAAACTGGCCCATCACTTCGTTGTCTAACACCGAAACTCGCGTCGTTTGTCACCGGACAATCTCGACTGGAAGGAATTTGACTTCTTGACTCACTACGTGGTGGATGGCGAAGTGGGTACGGAGATCGGCGACGTGGGGCTGCTCGACTCCCTTCCGTTAGAAAGGGTCGGCGTCGAGGCTCTGTATTCGTTGTGGATTCCAGGGGTGCTGGTTCTGTTATTGCCCAGGAGACTGTCTATGGAGAAGGGGTTCAGCCTCTTTCTTTCTTCTCTCCCTTTCACGGACAAGTCTATGCTACTGCTTTGGACCTCTTCTTCGTTGGTCTGTTGCCTGACGGATGTTCTGCCAGGATTGCTGCTACTGTTCGTTGACTGGCGCGGTCCACCTGCACTGTTGATGTTCACTAGCTCCCTTCTTCTCTCTAGAAGGCTTAAACCCCAATGATGAATCCCTTGCTGATGGTTCAAATGATCGAGGCCCAGGCTGGAGTTGGGACTTTGAAGACTCCCTGAGACCTGGTTCACCGATCTCCGAGGATCGTTCTGTTCGTTGCTGGTATTTGCTAGCCTTGGATAACACTCTCCGTCGATAGAGCCATCCGCAGCCGAATCGACTCTCTCGCTGCCGCTCTCGCTGCAAGAATCCAGACCACCCACCACGTCAATCTCCTCGTTCGCGTCGTTTCCGGAACCTGACACGCTGCTGCTCTCGTTGTTGTTTGTCAAGTGGTTGAACGAGCTTCCTAGGCTGCCGTTCAGGGAATTTCCGCTGGATGCCGCGGCGCTCCGGGACTCCCATTCGGTGCGAAGCGTCGAGAGGTCCACGGTGATTCCCTGAAATCAGAATATTGCGTTCTTCCCTTCTGAGCTTACATTTTGGATTGCAGTAATCTGCGGATATTACGGAACTTAGATAGACTTAATTTTTTAACGAAAGAAATTTTATTTAAGCGATCGCTACCCTTTGATGAAACGCGCTGAAGATTGAATTGATATTCGATAGGTAATAAGATTTGTTCCACTTTAACAGAATGTACAGTACGATCTTGATATGATGTAAGTTTTAATTGAAAAGAAATACTATCAAACCGGTCGAAGGTAATAACGTTTTTTCTGTTGAATTCTGTGAAGATTGAAATTATATTCGATAGATAATAAGATTCGTTTCATTTTAATAGAAATATAAATTATAATAATATTCATTTGCAAGTTTCTAAATTGCTTTCGATTATAATCAGATACTAGAAATTAATCTACGATAGAATTACAATTTCAGAGATTATCATCAATTGCTCTTTATACGTTCGTTGTATTCTGTAACTTAATATTGGATAACGTAGATTGTATTAAGTCTAGGGGTTACCTTCGCAGCTAACTTCCTCTGCTGTCGTTCAAGAGCTTTCAACAATTTTTTCTGCCGCCTTTCCCTCTCCTTTCTTCTCAGCTCTTCAGGTGGAATGGGTTCGCCGCTACAACTCTGAGGATGAGCGTTATGCGCCGGCCTTCCTGGACCCTTCTTCGTGTGCTCCTTCTTCCTCCATTTTGCCCTTCTGTTTTGGAACCATACCTGCAAGCAAACGAATCGGATTTGTTAACTTAAAAAAGAATCCCACTTCGGAAGCGCAATGTTTCTTAGAAATTATTTAAAATTCCTTAATTTTTTATTCATTTCTTTTAAGCAAACGCTCAACTTTAATCTTGGCCCTACGAAACATGAATGTTCCCTGAAAATGATAAATTTTCTGAAACTGCTACATTTTCTGAACCAAATGAAAAGCAGTTCTCAACTTTGATCTTAAACCTTTGAAAGATGAATCTTCATCGGAAAGGGCGGATTTTTTAAATTCTTACGCTCTATAAACCAAAAGCAATCCTCAACTTTGAACTTACACTTTTGAAAGATGAGTCTTCTGTGAGAAAATCTATGTTCTGTTAAATATGCTTGCAATTTCACCGTCGAGTGTTTCATGGAATACCGCAGGATCAAAGGGGAGAGAGCAGTATTTCACCGCGACGACTGCGACTTTATCTGTTTTACCTGGAGTAATTAAAAGCACGTCCAAGCGTGGAGCGGTCACAACGGTTAAATATCGAAATTACACGAAGGAGGGCAGCCCGCGCGGAGGAACCAACGACCCCCTAGGGTGTCTTGATTCATGGTGAGTTTCAACCCTTTGCTCGCGTGAACGCTCGCGGCGTAAAGCACGATTTAAAGCCGGCGTGAATTTCGCCGCTCGACTAAGAGAGAAAGAAACATGGAAACAGAGGAGAAAGGGGTTGAAAAGGTGGTTGAAAACGATGAAGACATTAGTTGTGGCTGCGGCCCGGTATGCGGCGCTGTTCTCACGCGAGCTACAGATCAATACACCCCCGCCAACCCCTCTAACTATCCTCTGTACGTCACGTGCCCTTACAATTTTCTTCGCTTTCCTTTCTTCCCTTCGCTTCTTACTTTCCAAACGAAAACGAGATTCAATCGGAGGAAAGATTGGATTGTTCCACGCGCAGTTGGCCATTTTTCACCGAATTCTGCCGGAGTTTGACGGAACTTTGTTTGCTCGAACTCGGTGAAACGAAAGTGGGGTGTGTTATCTTGAAAACTGAAAAATAGTTCATTGATGTATTTCTCACGCGATAATGGATTGTGAAATACAATTCAATTTATTTGCAAAAGTATTCTTTTTCGATTCAGATGACACAGAAATATTATAAACCGTAGAAAGCACTGAAATTTCTGAGCTTCGGCTAGTAAAGTTTGCAGGGTTCAAGCAAAGTAATTTCTGAAATATTAATTTCTAAAATATTTCATACTAATGTGTAATATTGTGCGAAAGTGAATCATTTCAATGTAAGGAACTACGCCGTTCGACATTTGATAAAATATCAGACAGTCGCAAGTTCATCGTCAATCGTATGTCATTATCAGAAATAATAAGCGATGTCAATTGGTTGTCGAACATCATTCAATCTTATTCTCTGTCCTAACCCGAGATAAACCATTGTTTACGATCTACATACATACATTTTTCTTGGTAATATTTACTCGCCTAAACAGTGATAAATTCGTTGATATAACGTCTGCATAAATAAAACGATAATCCCCACGCTTCATGTTCGCAGTGTCTTTTAGTAATATGGGAAACAAAATAAATAGAATAAAAAATAAAGAAATAAAGTGTTAGAAAATTTTCCCACCGATCATGTCCTTGTATCACAGATGTTTCTATTTTCATTATTATCAAGGAAGAACGACTTACAGCTGCTCCACGTTAACTCGACGAACGAGAAACGTTATTTCGGCATTATTACCACTATTCGTTAAGAATTATCGCCGGCTGATAACCGCTAACAAGCTACTCCATCGATTATTATGTGCTTTGACTGATGCCAAATGTGTAACATCTTTTTTTCTAGCCAGTTTACGACCGCCTTTCTTCTTCAGAGAAGCATTCATAAAACGAGTGTATGGATAAGAAGACCGCCTTAAAACGTTGATATTCTCGAAATTCAAGAAAGAGAGATATAAGATGTATCTCTACATCTTCACGAATATATAACACGAATAGAACGAGTAATTAGCTGAAAACACTCTCAACCTGATTTACGTCAATGATATCGTGAAGTGTGTCTCATAAAATATAATACACTATCCGAAACATCTTTCATGCGTGTATTCTAAGCTGATCATTGTATCGATGTGATATGTTTTTGCGCTTTTACATTAAAATAAAGTTTCGTTTCGAGGAGATTATCGACTGGAATATTATCGATAAGAATAGCTACTGGTGGTTTTGACTTTTTGACCGGTGAAAATAATAAAGAAATCTGAACGTAAAAGAAATTTGACACTGCGATAATTACCCTGACGCTGTGCTAATTAATATTCAGCTCTCGTCGCTCGGTTTATTACATGCCGGCAATTCGTATGCACGAAACGTAGAACGCGTCGTGTGTTCTGTCGAATCGATTTACGCCGACAAAACAACGAAAGCTCGTAAAACATCCATATAAAAAAGGTATAACTATTAATTAGCCTTAGACAGAGGCAAGCGAGTGAATTATTTTTTAATCGACATACATCTTCATCGAGATTGTTTCAACGTTGCACGTTTTCTCCTTTGATTATTCTTCCAAGTTTATACATACATTTATAAAGAACTTGTATTTCAACATATTAGTAAATACGATACGTTTAATGATGTTGTAATGTTGTAATTTAACAAATGAGGAATGCAGTGTGTGCTTTTAATCGATATAGATACGTATGTACGTATTTTCCATTTCACGCTTGTACATCCGAACCGTACGGCGGCCGAACGGTGGTTATGCCGCAATGCATAACACGCTCATGACAACAACAGGTGTCGCGACTACGCAATTACTGTATTTGTCCTAACAAATTAAGCAATGTTACAAAAAATGTAGAGTAAAGGCTTGCAAAAGAAATTTTCGAAGAATTCAATGTTACATGAAAATTATTAATATTTGTCCCTATAATTATCCCTTTTCGTAATTTTCAAAACACTGGAACGGAATTCAAGATATTCTCTCTAAATGAAGTTGTATATTTTAATTAGAAAATTCCACCTCCTTACCTAATAAACAGAAAAAAATAAAGAGAAGAAAGAAAGAAATAAAATTTCTCTTCACAGGATCAAGGATCATCTCCCTGAAAAAACCAACACAAACACAGGATTGAGAGGCCTTGGAAAATTTCTGAGCGGTTATTAAAATTGTCCCCATTCCACTCAAATGGATGCCAATCGTCGGACAACGTTAACGAAGTGGATCAAAGAGGACCAGTTCTGACACGACATCGTAAAAGAGTATTGAAAAAGGGAGAAGACCGTCGATCGTTCGTGTCGTTCGGAGTGCAATTGATTTTTAAGCAGCATTCCGCCTCCCCTGCACCAGTTTGTCCGATCTTCCTTCTTCTTTCACGTTCCCTCTTTCATGTCGAAGACAAAAAGCGTACAAGGGGGCAGCTTGTTCGCTGGTTTTAAGTAAATATGATAATGATACCACAAGATCGTTCAACGACGCGTGCAACGATCGACAATCAACGAGCATGATACGTAGCCCTTCATTTAAATATAAACGGAATGGAACATGGTGGGCGAGAAAATGGCGCTGCTTCAACGAGCTGTCCGCCAGTTGATACTTTCGACCTTATTTTTAAACGCTTCAAGATTTCCTGCATTCTGTTACTTTGTTAAGTAATTGATTTTTTAAGGTATCGCATAATTGAACCGGGAGAATAACGACTCAACTGCAAAATCGCAAATTTTTAATTAAGCCATTACGTTACTGTTCACAAACATATCTAATATTTTCGACATGGAAATTCTACGATTATGGTCTAGTGATTTAAGGAAATTAATTTAAGATACAAAAATATTTTCAACGCTTTGGAAGATCAGTTCTAAAGATTCATTAAATAAATAATTATTATATGTACATTCGTTCGAATAAGCGCGGCACAAGAATATTTTTATCATTTAAAAAGAGTGCATGGAATAAAGAGACGAAACTTCGGAATAATACAACCAAATACCAAGATTCTTGCTTTTCGAAGAAACCCACCCACGCTTATTTCAAGCTCCCGAGGAAGCAGAGGTACCCGTTTAAAGTCACAAAACGCTTCGTGTTCGCACGAGACTAATGAATTCGTTGCGATCGAGTAAGATACCGATCGTTTTCGAAAACGCACCCTTTCCGAAAGGCGACACCCACGTGTAAACCGACATGGGTCCCAGGCTGTCCTCGGCTTCCAGTTGTCCGTGGCGAACCGTGTCATCGATTTATCTCATCGTGACAATATTTTTTAAAAGCCTGGACTAGCATCCGCAGGGGTTATCTAGCATGGGTATCAAATATCTAATCTGAGGACAGTCCCTACGAAAAGACGCACCGGCTGCAGCGTGACATCGTGTCACCAGCTTGGGTTATCTCAGAATCACCCCTGTCACCAAGGTCGCTCGGTTTTCGGCCCTACAAAGGGGATAGTCTATGTTCAGCTAGCAAAGAAGCGATCGAATCGCATATCGCGTGGGTTTCGCGCGGTGATTTCAACGCCTGGTTTCGCGTGTCGACCTACTACTACATCTGTATAACGCTCTCTATTATGTGAAATGAGAGAGAGATTTGAATTATTATATAATATGACATGAATAATTCGATGATTATAAATTAATTGTTATTATACGTATTATGAAAACTGTATTTATAATAATATTTTTCTATTGTTTAAATAATGGAATGATTATTAATAAGATGGTTTGGTGTAATTAAAATAAAGTCTATGACTGACGAAGCTTCGATTCAAATGGGTTAAAGAAACTAAATTCCGAGCAGATGATGTATTGCATGTGCGATTTAGGAGAGAAAATGAGGTACGAGTAATTATTAGAAAACAGTGGACGATTGGCTAGTACGTAGCATATGAAGCGTGTCTAAGCACATAAATATAAATATCTTATCGAGTTGGGGAGATGTGAGGGTAGCTTCGTATCCGATGGGCCGTGAAATTGAGGGTCCACCCTTCTTCGTTGGTCCCACAAAAGGCTACCAGCGTGTTATGGTGTCGAGTTCTAACAGAAGCGAAAAGATGTTGCTAATCTTTTCATCCGTTTATCGTAATAATCGAATGAATGCAACATTGTAAAATAATTAATATTTTAAAAAGTTTTTAATGATATTTAAGCTTGTTTACTAAATAAAATCTGTCAATAATTTATTAGAAATATAATGAGTCAACAGAAGCAAATCTTATCTTGCATAATTAATTCTGTGATAAGTAACAAAGCAGCGAACTGAACTTCACTTGGAAAAGAGAAAAAGAGAAAATTATAATGATACATTTTTCTGTAGTGGAATGACTTAAGGAACCACCGTGGATGGTTTTCAGAAATATGGTCCGTCAATTAAAAGCAAAACATCGCTAATTATTTGAGAAACGGGCGCTAGTCATGAAAACAATTGTTAAACCGTGTATGTTTTTTTAGTTACATGCAATTCTACTACTTTCACAGAAAACGATTCGCGTGGTTCTCCAATTTATCCTGGCATCACGAGCTTCCGGAAGAATAAATTAAGAGAATGTTATCGTTTACTATTATTTTATTCCACGACGTACGAGATGGGCGTGTTACGTGTTAAAGGAGAAAAGAAAGAGTTCCGTCTGGCGATAACATTAAAAAACGTTTTCCCGCGAAATCGATTTCCTGCGACTGACGAATTGCCCTTTCACATGAAACGTTTCTCTCTGCATGCGCCATGATGCATCATTCCTAATGTCATCCGAAGAATTTATAACTTTTAATCTTCTCATATTGGAAGTTTTTTATAACATTTTTCGTTTCAAGAGCATCTATTGTATGTGTGACAAAGTCGTAGTATCAACCCTTTCAACCATTTTCGAAAATATTTCAATGTGATTATCAATTTTTCCATTTGCGAAATATCTTTGTGATCAAAGAATATAAAAATTTCTAAAAATTTTTACGGACCTTCTTCTTTTAGTACAAACGGCTTGACGAAAGAAACGACGTACACATAAAATTCAGTTCATTATTCAAATGGATACGGTCGACGAATCGAAGCTGCTGGTCCCGAGATAGATCTTCCTCAGTTTACTACCCTCCAACACCATTCGACCGGCACACGGCTCGGCCTTTGCTAAGGTAACCGCACTCAGAATCGAGCAGATGGACTAACTACTCCCGGGAGAGTAGCTCAAGGGCCGACGGTACCGAGATCAAACCACCCCCGTCCTCTGTCGGGCATCAACCCTCGAAAAATGACAACGAATTCGCTATAAATTCTCGCCTATCGGTACAGCCGATCTGGGACACCAGATAATGCTACGCCAAATGTTAAATCAAGTCGCAATAAAAATGCATTTTTTTCGATGTTTTTCGATGTTCATGCCCCTTTTCAAAGAAAATTGGGCCACTTAAGCAGAAAACAAAGCAGGAAGCAAAGTGATCAGCTCCTTTTCTAAAAATTTCTTAATTCGGAATGAGATTCGATTAGAGATAATTCGATTAGAGATAATTCGATCAAAAATTAGATTTTTTAATTTGACTTGATTCTAGTGAAAGCTTTACATTTTTTCTGAATTTCAACTTGAGTTGTTGAGTTAAAAATGCATTCGTGGAATATAAAGAATAAAAAAAGGAAAAAAATGTAAAAGCCTTCCTTTCGGGAAGAATAAGCGTAATCTTAATTTGTGTACTTAAGTTGACATCAATTTGCCACTATTTGTACCCAAGAGTCTTATAAATCCTCTTACATATTCTCAAATAATCTCTTCATTTCCTACCACGCTGTCAACTTCACCGACTTCGTAAAGTTCGGCGGATGTAAATTTAATGCCATTCGTTCAACCCTTCGTCGACTGGTTTCTTTTTTATAAGATCCAAGTTGCCTGTTATACCCGTTTTCCTCACAAGGGATTATCCTCCGAAGATTCGAGCGTTGAGTTTGTAAAAATACGAACGAAATATACTCACGGCTACGCGGCTCTCTTTCAGCTCGAGTCTCACAGCCAGAGCTTCTCGCATAAACACATCAGGATAATGACTCGAGAGAAATGCCCGTTCCAATTCCTCCAGTTGCCAGCTATTAAAGTTGGTCCTGCTCCTTCGCCTTTTGCTTCCACCTTCGTCCGATTCACCATCGCAGCCTGAAATTATAAACGTACCCACGTTAGAACCTCTATAGATTTTTCGGCAAAAAGGTTAAGCCACTTTGTCACTTATTATCCTTTCATTTCGGGATTAAGATCTTAAGCTTCACCTGATATTTGTTGGAGAATAATATTCAATTATATATTCGATATTATACGGTGTTTCTTCTCAAAGCATCGTACATAGATTCGAAGGCCGTTTTCAAAAGGAAAGTTAAGAAAATTGGTGTTTATTCTTTTCGTTAGATTGTTATTGGAATTTTTAAATAGGATAATTTTCGAAATAAAAGTTGATACATGGAATTTAGATGTTTCTTATTTCAGCAGTATGTGTTCTAATAATTTGACTTTAACCTTCTTATTTTGTCTTAGACAAACTTCCACTAAAAATAATAATTATAGTATAGAAAACAGCTATTATAACTCCGATAGAGAATAATTACCTACAGAAAAATGTTTTCAAACTTCTTAATAGAAATCAATATCAAACTATACATTGCACGAAAAATTCTATCAAAATCTATTTCTCCCAAGCACGATCTGATTCGATATTTCCGTAAAAGCTGCACGTCTGGTAATTGCATAGAGACGTCAGTTTCCATGTGAAAGGGAGAAACACGCTAAGGCTTATCGTCGCGAAATTGTTCGAGCTATCGTATCATTCGGACCTATCGTCTCGTCGCAGATAAGACCGGGAAGTAGAATCCCGGCATATTGAATAAACATAGAATTTCAGTGATTTTACGAGGGCTCACGTCTACCCTCCACCCTATCTCAAGCAAAAATCTGCGGATCCTCGATTGTTTTGGCAGACGTCTCCGTCCAAGTATGCGCTGATATGTATGCTAATGCGGACGGAGCGGAATTGAAAAAAGATCGGCAATTATGATTGACTCTGCAATAAGGTCGCCGTTATCTGGATCGGGAAATGAAATAGCACGAGACGAAACGTTTCCCGAGATCGAGATGATTCGAAAGGAGCTTCATGTATAACATTTAATATCCTTCTAAATATTTTGGTGAAATTGTTAGGAATTGGAAGAATCGATAAGAATTTTATGAGGTAAAATTCAAATTTTAATGAATAACAATGTTAAATATTATCAATGATTTTCATGCTATTTTAAGGTTCATGTATTTTGGATTTGCACAGCAATCGGTGAAATTTTTGTTCATAAGATATAATGTCAAGTATTATTAATGATTTCAGATAATTCGATTTTAAAAAAAAAAATCGAACGACCAATTTTCGGAAAAGAACTGCGATCAATCGTCTCCTTACCAAATTCATCGAAAAAGGGATAGATTGTAATCTCTGTTAATTCGTGATTTAATTTATCCAAAGATAAATGACTAAAAATCGTATTAGTGCAGAGAATTGAATACTTACGTTGGCGAAAGAAGGAATTCGTGGTTGAGAGACATATTGGAGCGTTCGCTGGCGAAAAGTGTAGCCTGACACAGGCAATTTTTCTTCTTTCACGTCCGCGGCACGGTATTATTATCGGAAACGACTATCAAACTTGATAGATGATACAGGTAGCACGTTAAATAATTTATGAGAGAACGAGTTAAACAATTTTCACGTCCGGCTTGATCGCCGAACGTCCTCTCAATCTATTTTCGTCGCGTTCAACGGGACAGAATTACGTTTTCCTCTTTCCAGACGAGAAAGCACTGCCCATCTCCTGATAATATAGCCGATCGCATAATGAACTTGACATGATGATAATGATTCGCTTAATTCCGCGGCATAAGCATGACGCGTTCGGACACAATGATCAGCCGCCTCGTAATCATCGCTTCCGTAAATGGTATCTCTCAATTTATCTAAGAACGCATGACCATTTACTCGTCATTTATCGAAACAAAATATGTAATTGAGAGGATTGTCCGCCGCCATACTTGACATCCGACTTTTATTGCTTTGATTGGACGTTGATAGTCTTTAACTCGGATCGATCTATTGTTCCTGATTTAATTATATTCACGATGGATTGAGACGTTCTTCAGAATTATCCAAGAAAATTTTTATTACGATAGAGGATTCTGCATATTTCTTGCCGGAGAATTAAAAATTCTGATCGAAAGGAACGATTGAACATAACTATATCTTAACATATCTATTGATATCTACGAGTATCTATCGAGTATCTATCAGTTACCAACGAATTATCAGCGAGCAATTATACACTGTCTTAGCGAATTTGTTAGTACGAGTGTCTTAACGACAGTACCTGTAATCATTTATTTATTTATTATTTTAAATACACTTGACGGTTCCAACAACGAGTTACATCGTTATCTCAACAACTATCATGCACAATCCTCTACATAGGTATGTATTATAAAAATTTCTACACTTTTTTTGGATGGATTAAACGCGTGGGTGTATTTAATAATGTAACGAGTGGATGAATTCGTAATAGTCCAATGTATTAAAATCGGTATAAGTACAAGTACAAGAGATAGTATATGCCGGTTTTAATTGTCGCTCGCTCAATGCTACTATACCGATCGAAAAAAGGATAACAATACTCTGTCTTAGGGAGCATGTCCATACATTTATATCGACGGACGCCACCACAAAAAGTTAACTTTCTTATGTAACTCTGGCTGAAAATTACAAGAAACGGCAATAAAAATCTGTTCGGAGTTCATTCGCCTTTAGACGTTGTAAAAAGTTAAACAACATTTAAGTACTCAAAGGCACAATAATATGGGTCTCTGCCTGATTTGAATTTTACATTTCCACTTGAACTTTTCCTACGTTCATGTGCCACTACATTTTCAACGCGTAATTTCGTTTGGAAACGACCAGTTATCGTTTTTAGACAAAAACATTCCGGTTTACAAATTGACGTCGAATAATCGAGCAATATCGCTCGGCAGATATTTCGCACACGAATCAAACCGGCCCAAATCAGCGCATGGGAGCATGCAAGTTAATATGTCGAGCACGAAACATGCAATCAACCTATACACTTTCCCTTCAGAAATACAAGTTTCCCATAAAATATATACCGCGTAAAATCCACAAGATTCATCCTGGATACACCACTTCTCTTTTAAACTGAAGAAATAAGGAGATTCGTCTGCCAAACCAGCACCTTCGCGCGTATCATATCCCCGAGTTTAAAACGCGAACACGTTCCACGGTGTTTTGCGCAAAAATAAACACGCCGACAGCGATTTTCATGAAAATCGTTTACCCGATCAGGCAATCGTCAATCGTCGACAATTTTAAGAGATCGCGTTATGCACGAGCATACGTATAATTTCCTACTTACACATTGGCGAAACTGGTCCAGGGAAATTGACGTATCCCCTTGCGCCTCTCGTTCGTACACCCTATCGGAATATAGAGAGACAGTTAAAAATCTAAACAGCTGTAATGCGTATGTTTGTCACAGGAAACTTCAGGAACGTTGGCTCCTTCGTAATGACGAGTTTGCCCCACGTTATGACGGATTATGAATACAAATTACGCACGGCGCCAACATCGTTTTAATGGCAGGGTAATTTATTACGATAGCTCTATACTATCTCTCTCTCTCTCTCTCTCTCTCTCTCTCTCTCTCTCTCTCTCTTTCTCTTTCTCTCGAGCATCGGACTACAGAGCCATCTTTTCTTTTTCCTTTTTTTCATCGAAACCTCGTCCTTCGAGGGGAGTCGGCGTTTAAGCTAATTGTCGCTGCACGCGAGAAGCAATTTCTACTAGAGGGATCATTAAGGGATCGAAATGTCTTCGTTCCGTGGGGAATAAAAAATTTTCACCGGTTATCGTAGGTTAAAAAGGCTAATTCAATACTCCGGAGAGGCATGCATACGAATTACCGTGTAACGCAATTTTATTATATGTATATATAAAGGAACAGACAACAGGCTACGGATAGACAAGCCGTGGGACACTTCGATAATCAGCACGTTTCGTTAATAAATCTCCAACGATTACTATTACTTCGCTACGATCGTTTCGCCAAACGACGATCCAACTTGAGTGTAATTTCCATTCTAAGACACTCCTACCTCCTTGATGTAATCAAACTCAAAGATCTCTCGAATTTCCGTGAAATTACAGTCAATTGCTAAAGTACAGTCGAGTATTTTTTTTGGACGATTGATAGTTGTACAATATAGAAATTTGAGAACCACTGACTCGTTCTACAGATCTTTTTTGTATTATTTAATAGCTGAATATTTGATGATCCTATTATCCATTGCGTATTTAATTTTCAAGAAATTATTCAATTAATCGAACGAAACATGAATAAATTATCGACATAATCGACATACTGAATATTCACTGAAAGGAAAATTACGGTTCAAGGATGCAGTAGAAAATACTTTATATTTCCTCCGTTAACACTAGACAATATTGCAAATCTAAAATCTACTAAAATACTGATAAAAATTGTTGCAGAAAGAACGCAAGATGCAAGAAAGAATCAATCGAATCGAAAAACGTATATTCAGGTAAGAAGAGAGAATCGGAACAATGAAAAACGAAATAGGAACACGGCGGATCATTCTCGCGATGGTGGAAGATTAAAACGTGCTTGTAACAAAACGTGTCTCGAATATAAATTGCTTTCATCCGAAACAGACGCCGCCGGTGTCCAGCTGCTATTTATTGCAGGCTGGGTCATCGCGATTCGCTCGCTTCTCTTTCGGTACCTCTTGTCCAATTAAGATTTACCAATCGACGATAATGTTCGCGAATCGGCCGTGTCGTTGTTGACGAGAAGCTAAAGAGAAATAAAAAATTATTCGGTCGCGCATTAATCAGCGTAATTAGATGCTATTTATCCATCGATTACCTCTCTCCTCTTCTTTCCTTCGTCTTGCGAGAAGACTGAATGAGAACAGGACGGATATCGATCGATCCGCTCATTATTGATAATCTATACTCCGTCATAAGCGATCCATCCAGCTGTACACGGTGGCAAGCTAAGGAACTTGCTTCTACGGATCGCTTTTATGATCCTCGATGCTTCGAAATGCCGCATTTATTCTCTTTTTAACGAATGAGTTCATTTACGCGTCGATGTGGTGGAAATAGCGAAAATTCAATTGAAAAGTAGACGCTTCGTTCATTGACAGAAGTATCGGGCATTTGTGTCAGTATTCTAAATAAGCGATGGAATCTTAAATTTCACAGTTAAAATTTGAGTTGAATTGGAATTTGGAAATTTTTGATATATATTTGAACTGAATTTAAATTTGGATGTTCGATGGTATGATTGCTAATGAGAATTACATCTAAATTTGAAAATTCTTCGTTAAGGTTTGAGTTTAAATCTTTCTATCGGCAAACCAAACAGACTTAGAATCGCCTCTAGTATCAAATTCTGCTTCAAGTCGAATTTATTTCAACCAAACCCAGTTGTAAATCATCACGAAACAGTTGCAACTGACAAAGGATTGCTACTGAAGGTATCAAAATCCAATGACTGAATAAAAAGTCGACCGAACGTCTTTACGCCACGATCCTCACTCGAAGCGACTGTTTCAGAAAAACAGAAGGCCGAAGGAACGTTTAGCGTAAAAGCGGTTACGTGTTGGACTGTTATTAACATCTCCCTAGTGTACACTGGTCGTAACGGTAATAATAATAAGAACGAGCGGGTTTCAAGATTATAAAGCGTCGCGTTACTAAAGAGAAAAGAGAGAGGGAGAAAAAAGGGCGAAAGAAGCGACTGGGAACGAATGCGCCGCCCAATAGGGACTAAGTACCAATTCTTGGTCATTGCTGCCAATTCGGCCAGCCCTGTCTGGCTTCCATTTCCACACGGTTGAGAAATAAGACATCCGCGGTTTTAAAAGGAAAAAGGGCTGCGTGTAGGGTCGCGTGCGTCGTTATGGGGCCCAACATGGCCGAAACGTATCATCATGCAATTACGCCACGCTAAGAATGTAGCTGGTCGTCGCGTATACACCAGTGGACCGCCATAAACGCGCACGAAACGCGCCGGGTCTCTTTCCAGTAATAATCGATCCTTGATCCCCTGGACCGTGAAGTTCACCGTAGCTTCCACGGATTTTCGTAATTTCGTGAAATTACGATATCGAGATCGGTTGCTATATACGCGCCTTAGAGAATTCCTCTTTTATAGTGGGTTTCAAGTCGATTGTTTTGAACGTTCGATGATTTCGTAGCGAAGAATGTTTGCCGACAATGGGTTTTCCTTCTGATTCAGTATCCGCGCAAGGGTGGCTTAAATTAGCAATAAAATTTACCGATATCCGGTAGTGATTAAATACGTTTAATAATGGCTGATATTTTACAAGGCTATGCATGATGGAAAATGACCCGCAATTAAATTGAAATTACACGTATACCTGTACCCAATTGCACATAAATGCTTTTGCGTAGGTACTCGTGTATCGTGTCCTGTCTGCAGACGTAGATTTTAACGTGTCGAAAGTTCAGATTATCCGGCGGGCCATTGATCGCAGCCATAAAAAAAAAAAAAAAAAAAATTAGGGGAGAAATACTGCATTTTATCGAGTAACATTCTTACTTGGATTCATTCCTAATTTTAGCAAGAATTTTCGGTTATTTTGCAAAAAGAAAAATAAATTATTCCTGACACATTCGTGTCTGAATTTTTGTTCTTTGAGTTATTGATAATAAACCAAAAGTAAATAATGAAAAGTATACCTAAGCTGTTCATTAAGCGAAATGCATTCTCTTCGATTATGCAGTATAAATACATAGATATAGACACTGGAAAAAATTCCATTACTGTAGCTTATGAATACTTCCGCGTGTTGAACGAAGACTATAATCATTTTCTTCGAGCAAAACTGTGCGTAATATTTGAATCTTCTCTGAAATTGGAAAGTTAAATGTTTTTCTTACAATTTAGTAGATTTATGGCGCAATTAGTGGCTGTATCGTTCGTGATACACGTTTGTTAACTTTTGCATGAAAGAGAACACAAAAAGCGTGCCATGTCGTCACCGCGTTTTTAAATATTACCTTTCTTTTATATTTTCACTATATACTGATCATATTACACTTTTATAATATTCTTCATTATATTTTATATTCTTTACTGCATATAGAGGTTTTACATATGGGGGCTTTTTAAATATCCAAAAGTTTACCAATATTTTGATACTTTTTACAATCACCATTGACCTGACTCACTTTCCTTATTTCAATCGAATTGTCACGCTGAAAGGTGATATCCTCACGATCTCATGGCCAACCTCACGATATCGCAGTCATTGAATGATCCAAGCCCATCGAAAGAAGAGAAAACTACTTCGTTTCGTTGGCCAAAATGCTCTCGAAACTGGCAGCCCGCGAATGAAATTACAATGATTACCTCTCGCTTTCCGTCAGACACATTAACCGTAATAACGGCGGCATAAAGCGTCTATGTGTGTGGGCTGTCATTTAAAAGCATCAACGGAAGGCTAATTTCGTCGATATAAAAACGAAATTGCCCCTTTTCACGAAATCCTGATGAATTGCGCGATTAATATCGTTCAATTGTTAAAAAGGGTCGCGCCTTCAAATTTCGTTCCCCCGTCTATACTATTATCTTTTTACGTGTGACCGCCAATTACACGCTATCCTGAAAATTCAAGAAGCTATTTACTCGAACGCATCGCTGTCCGTTTTATACAGACAATGAAATTTTCCAAAATTGACCGATCTATTCTGCCAAAAGTGGCTCTTCCTCTTATATGCAATACATTGTTCTCGCGTGTATTGTGCGATCAGAAACTTAATTAGCAAAAATATTGTTGTTTCTTTGAGAATTATGCATATCTTCAAAGGTATTATTTAGATTGGTATTACGATTAGTTAGGTAACGTGTTCTAAATTTATGCGATAAAAGAAGGAATGATTCGAGGTTCGAGCGTAAGAAAAATTGCATACTGCTGGACTAGATTACTCTAATTAATATCTGCAATAGAGTGGATTTGCAGTTCTACGTTCGCTTAACTTTCCCTTTCAAAGTACCGATTAAATGTTAGATTAATGTAGAACATAATAGCGACTCTGGAGTCGTAATTTCCAACGTATTGAAATAAATACCCAGGCTCTGGATATTATTAACAACTTTACTACCAGCTTATTATTCGCATAATTACCGCGAGACAACAGACTTATAGAATTTATGGAAGACGAGCACTGATCACGTCGAAAGTGCTACTACGAATAAATTTCGTGTTCTATTGACAATCGTAGCTTGTGTATCCATCGTACAATTACCCTGAAATAGCAAAAAATATATAATTTCTAAAAGATCCTCAAAGAACAGTGTTATTGACATTCTACATGTGGAGCAGTAACCTTTCAAGAATAAGATATAAATTCTATTATGAAGAACGAAAGTAGCATCGTCACTAGCGCATCCGCTTAATGAGTTGCCCGTAGAGTCGCGTCGCGCGAGTTGGCCCGCGGTAAATCGCGTGAAACCGGTGAGAAACGTCTCGTCACGTGTCCCAGGGGGACGCACGTTTCAGCTGTCTCGAATGAATCGAACAGAAACGAAGATGGTACCGGACGAGGAGGCTCGGGATCAGCGCGAAATTGAGATTTTATATCTCGAATAAAAGCACGGGTCCCGAGGCACGGCTCTCTATCTGTTAATGAAAGAAAGCGATCGGCTGTCTGTTAGCGACGACGTAGGCTGCAATTAAACCGTAATTAACCGGAGGCCGAATACAGGACGCGCGTGGAATATTTTTGCGTGCCGCGTTTTACGACGCTGCCGTGCCTTGACACCTTTATAATGACATTAAACTTAATAGGCCGGCACCCATTTTCCAGTCGCATACATTGTACGGGCTTAATAAAGTCTCTCAAGCGTCCCCGCGTTCCACGTAACGATTCTTAATTAAAAATTTTAATTGAACCCATCTCTTCGACACACCGTGCCGCGTCAACTTTCGATGGTGACTGATTGGAAAATATGTCTCTCGTGTCTCGCCGATTCGCGAGGTTCGTTTGTCGCCGCAAGGCGTATGGGCGAACGTTGTCTGTAAATCAATCACGATATGATATTCTGACTCGTGACGATTGACGTCTTTGCCAAAGGATTTGCAAAAGAGAAAAGTTTGCAAAGAAGTTTAAGGAGTTAAAAATTTAGATTTTACGCTTTAGTTATTGAGCTGTTGTTGAAATAAAGAGCGAATTGTTGATACACGATTCTTTTGCCTTTTTGATACGTACATATGTCTCACACTTCCATATATATATATCTTCAAATAGCTTCTAACCGTATATTCATGTCACAAAATTGTCTCGTCACTTCTAAACACAAAGCAAGCTGCGATCACCACGGTGGATTAAAGCAACAATGAGCGTGAATCGATTCGACGAAAATTCACAGTGAAGTTGCATCGCGAATCCCACAAGGTGGACGGTTGCACGTACTTTAACAGCACTTACGACGGATGTAATTTAGAAGTGAATTCGAGTTCCGTAATCACCGGGTTGCCGTGTACCAGGCGGACCGGTTGACTGCAGAACGCAACCCTCCATTTAGAGGGTAGTCTCTTGTTAAGTGAGAGTCAACGACGTCATTAGCGTTAGGAACGACATTCTGGCACCCGTGAGACCGCCACTTTCTGCCCAGAAAGGGGATGCACCGACGAATTTCCACGGTGACCGTGCACGAGAATTTCTTCTTCACGTTTGGCCGGGCTATCTCTGAACCGCCCGCCACCTGATTTATAATGATAAATTACAGACTCCAGGAGATTCCGCTGAGCTACTTAGTAGGTTCGAACTGAATTAAGCGATCGGCAGCTGCGTTCCGTGGTTCCTGGTATTCATGATGATTTTGGGACATTTCGGGAGGAGCATGAACGAATTTTAGATTCTAGTTAATGACATCCACAAAGAGAGGGTATTTAAATAAACGTTAACGGTAGAGTCTGTTCTTTTTTAATGAAAGTTAGAGTGAGAGAAACCATAATAATTTCAACTATGTCTCAAAGTCTCAAAGTGAAAACATTTAGCAATTTTTCGCAATAAAGTCAATGTTGATTTTTATTAAGAATCGAACGTTATGTTATTTTGACCATACTATGTTAATTAAAATTATTTAAAAATAGCATACTTAAATGCATGTCATACGTCTTGTCATCTAGCATCAATCGTACAATGGAATAAAAGAAACAAGATTAAACACCTTTCCTATTTAACTCTTAATGTCACTTCTCTGCCATCCGAAACGATCTTTCCAAATCCACATTTATCAACGCTGAAACAAAGTACGCGAAACGGGGAAGAACCGGAAACACAGCAAACGCAATTTGAAACGCTCAGGAGTGGACTTCTTGTGGTTCAACGTCTAACGAGGGACATTTAAACAAGAGCCGCTCGTCAGACAACTGGCTGGTTCGACGATTAATTTTAACAGCCATTCTTATAATCCATCGTGTATGCAAACGGGTAGCGATATCTCAGATCTACGCAAAACATTAATATAAACTCCATTACTGCTGTGTTTAACGAACTGAAGGATCCTTGTACGTCGGATAATTTCTCCACCTTCCCGTACGGCTCGATCATCGAAACCATGTCGTGGCGAGACTTGAAGGGCCACCGGCGGGGGTATCGCAGGAAAACAGGGCTAATAAAGTAATTTAACCGGCGAGAGAGAGTGATAAAGTGCGTCGTCTGAAGGGGAAGATGGAACGAGTTTCAGCGAACAAGAAAAACGGCCCAAAAAGACGACAGATGGAGAAAGAGAGAGGCAGAGGAGGGGAATAGGAGAGGAAGGAGGGGGGAGAGAGAAAGAGAAAAGCAGATAGGCGAAGAGTGGGAGCGCAGATATGACGAAAAGGTTTCCCGGAAAATAGAAGATTGGCAGGTCGAGGAGTCAAATTTTAGAAAATTGAGAATCAAAAGAAGATGTAAAAAAGGAGAGAATTATTGAGAGGAGAGAGGAGGGGGGAAAATTAAACCAATACTTACATATGGGAGAGCATGATGCTACAGAAAGTGTGTATTACGCTATGTAAAGGAGAAACCAGAGGGAAAAAATGTAGAAAATTAAAAATAAAAAAAGGAGATGAAAGAAACGACGAACATTAGACAGGAAGAAAATGATTAGCACAGAAGGGGAGATGAAATTATAAGAGGAAACTTGAGTAATTTATTAGAAGATAAGAGAAAGATGCATGGGATAAAATTGCATAAAAAAATAGAGAGGAAGAAAGAAGACGAAGGAATAGGTACTTACATAGGGATGAAAGAAAAGACGAGAAAATCGGAGAAGGACAGAAAAGATAAAAAGAAGAAGAGGTGGACAAGGAACAAGATTATTAAGCTGTAAGGCGTTAACTGGCATAAGGCGTCGGTAGGTGGATACGTTGCTTGCGTGCCAGACTGACTGCATTTGCATCTAGACGCCATCAATCCTCCTGACGCCCGGTTACACTGCCCCTCTCCCGACCCCGCCAACCCTCTCAACAACCCCTCCAGACCTTCCCTTCATCCTTTTCTCTGCTCGACTCTCCGTGCCTCGACTTGGACGATCTTAAATTAAATATCCAGAGTAATAAGAGTGTTCGAGCGAGGTATTGTGGCTGGTGCTCTTCAGGAACCCGTATGATTAAATGTATTTTTCTACATTTTGAGACTACGTTGCACTTCGTATTTTTAATTTTTTTAAATAGTAAATATTTTCATTTTGAGAAATTTTGATCAGGAATTATCCTATCTTTGACTAATAGCTAAATTTGAGAGTTTAATTCGCGCGGTGTTGATTTCCCAAAATATTTACAAAAATGTTCGTTTTAAAGAAAAATATTAAAGAAAAATTCAGATAAAAATTTTTGTTACTATGAAATTGAGATTGAAATTTGTATTCGGAATTTTTCATTTAAATTTAATTGAATTTGAGTTACTTTCCATCGAGGTTTCGTTAAAGTCTTTTTTTTTTCTTTTAATCAGGCGAACTTTCTCAACAATTAAATACCTATATATTATCTAAATAAGGATGTACATCTCTGAAATCAATTAAATAATATATATAATATCAGCTACCGAAACGAAAGGAAACGGGTGCCGGGAAAAATTTATAGCCGCGAAATTCGGACGGTTTCTCGAGAGGAACAGTGTGATTTAATGCGTTCCATCGTCGATCGAAATCTTATCGACGATCGGGTGACAACTAATCCAGATGTGAAGCATATTGCGACACGCAGCACCTTGTAACACATCGGTGAAGTCTCGCGCGCTAAAGGAAGCTAATTAAAAAAGGACACTGCGGGAAAGACAGCGTTGTTACGAGAAACGAGACTATGCTCCATCGACAGGTGCGAGCCAGTTGTCTCAGAAAGAAACGTCAGTCGGCCCAGTTCAATTTACCGTAATGCCTACCTTCGATTAAACGTTAAACATCTATAAGCAGGATATGAGTTATTGTATTTTAAATTATTACACATGATGGATAGTGTCTTTCGTATGTTTGTTTGGGACAAGGCCAGGTTGAATTCTGAAACAATTTCTTCCTTATACACACCGTATGACAAGATAAAATGTATCATTAGCCTGGTAATTTAATCAGGAAACATGCTATGACCTAGCTTATTCACGCCTCCAAGAAATCAGAACGATGAATAGAAAAGATCAGAGAATAATTTCATAGACCATAAACCACACAGGATTCATTCTATTTAGCAGGATTCTGTTGCATTTGGCATTAAAGCTATTAACGACGAAAGTAGAAAGCTTGAACCAAAAATATCAAAATGACAGGTATACGAATAAACATGCAACATAAAAAAAAACTTTCATCTACAAATTCCTAAACCTAAAAATGCACCGTCGTAATATATACCAAATTTTTATAAAAAAAATGACTCCTGTAGTTGTAGTGTTAACAGTTCTAATAACAGAGGCATAGAGTAACGACCCTGATAATGCCTAGAAAATTTAGCGATCACACAAACATGGTGGTAGCAATTTTCCGCGATTTTTGAAGCAGGAACTTGGATCGTGTTCCGTCGGGTAACGAAGGTAACAAAAGGAGGAACGAGAGAAAAATGACGGGACGGGCGTACGGAAAGGCACGAAAGGGAGAGCAAGAAGGGACGAGGTTGAAGAAAAAAGAAGAAAAATAAAGGCCGGCAGCGGTGCAGCAGCTCGTCGAACGAGGTACGAAGCCACGTAAAGGGTCTTCGCATAATATGGGTAGCCCCGGTATCGGCGGCCTGCTGGCCGATAAGGAGGTTTTCAGATACGATCTACAACCAGGCCGGTTAATTATATATTAATACCTTCGCGTGCAATCCTTGGCTACGTATAGCCAGCATTAAGAAGCCAGAGACCTTTCCGGGGGTGGTTGGTGCAGCGTAAATGCATGGGAAGAGGAAGCAACTTCTTCCAGAAGACCGGCGAGCAAAAAGCCAACTAGATAAGGAACTGATCAACGCTTTTGTGACTTTTGTTTTGTCACAGATATTCGGGAGACGTGGCATATATTGTTCTTACTAGGGAATTTATGCTGTTTCGAAGAATAAGAAAATAAGATGCAATTAGATGTGGAATTGTCTTTCTTTGAAACAATTTCTCCTAGTTAATTCTTAGTTCAAATAATTGATGTAACAAGGAAATTCATGTACTGCGAATTACTTGGATTACTAAAAAATACAGCACTGAATTGGGATTTAGGAATTATACAAAGTTTTTCAGGGATGACAAATTTTATTCATTGTCATAAAATTGTATTAATTATCCTGAATGTAGGAGCAGGAAAAAGTAGGTTTGAGCTGAGTTGAATCCCGGCTAAATCGCAAATGAAAATAGATTATAATTGAAAGATTCTGACAAACAGTTCTAAGCAAGATTCGAAGAAAATAAGACAAAGGTAGCACAGTACACTTCGTTGAACTATAATATAAAATACTTGGAGAAACAATTTTCTAATCAACATCCTTCAAATATCTCAATAAAACCGTTATATGCTACAATATAGCAACAGCCATTTCAAAAAACACTTCTCTAGCTCGTACCTATCAAGAACATGGAAAAAGTCAATCAATTTGCAGCTGGCCATTGTTCGATGAAACAGTCTGCCGAGCACAAGAGGCAACAAGAAAATCTTTCAGTTCTCTAACAAGGCTACAACAGCGATCCGTTTAACCTTTGATCGATCCGCGATTACGCGGCGATCGCTGGAGCGTTTTATTATTGCCGTTGGAAATTAGATTTTTAGATGAACTGGACGGATTAATATCGATTCGTGAAACCGTTTCGATCGTGGCTAGAATTCCGACGAAAATTACAGGAACCCACCGTGATGAATCGACGATATGGGCTCCGGGCTGTTTAACTCGAATATATGGAGTGCTAATTTAAAAAATCATAATTAACATGTTCGATGCGTTTTCCGAGATCACGCGATAAATTGCGCCGCTCGTGAGATCATTTTAATTATAGGCCAGTGTAATCTAATGGAAATAGAATTATCGCGCTTCTTTATTTTTTTCACTTCTCTCGTTTTTCCCCTCTTCGAGCAGCTGATACGCGCTACGCCGCGGATAATTGTTATACTTCTTATACAGTGAAAAATTGTTTACCAGGTATACAGACGAGGAGAGAAGATGAACGAAGCTTCTTTGTGTTACTGAATAACCATTTTCTTGATGTGCGTGGATTCGAGGGCTGGTATTATGTGCACGATATGATTAAAGTTTCATCGTACGAGATGGCTAACTTTTATTATTTCGTTTTTGCAGTCTTCCTTTTTATCTCACACATACACGGGTTAAAATCCTTTAATTATAGCCAGCGGTTATTAAGATTCTGATTTAACACGCGTGTTTTAATCCCGTAACAAGGTATTCAATATTCTCTATTGCCACTTTTAACGCGATTGCAGGAAATCAAGCCTTTAAAAATAGAAGAATGTTTCTTTTTTCAAAATTGCTAGACATTCGTATGTCTATGTAGGCAGTTAGGTATATGAAAGTTTCTGCGATTTGATACCATGGTTAGGTACAGTATAATAAAAGGAATCGATATCATGCTCGTGATAAATACCCTATAAAAATAAAACAGATCCTGCTGCTTCATTGCGCGATTTAACTCCAAGATTACCCGTAGCGAAATAACCACATCGATGGAACAAAACGGAAGCAAGATCGATATCTCCAATTAAAATTATTCTCGGAAGGAGACTGTATAATTTTTCAGGTTCGCGATTCTCCAACGAGATCGCTTAAGAAACTGTGTATTTCCCGCAAGCAAAACAATGCCCGATTACTGGACTTCCTCAATTTGCGCAACGTTGATGCGAAATCACGCAGACGGTCCCGTGTATCGATTACAGACCCTATAATATCGGACGACAATTATTACGTAACAATTCGAGTGCAAATTTCCATACTCGCAGAAATTGCGATGGATCCGATCGCAAGCGTTTCAATTAAACCGACGATATGTTCCACACCGGATGGCACACGCACGCGTATCGATACGTAATTGTGGTATGGATGCCTGGAACAGACTCCTGCGAGCCATAATTTACAAAAATTGAAGAAGCAACGAGGAGATCGATGTTCATCATCGTCCTGATAAACAGAAGAAAAAGACGAGAGGAGGCGACTGAAAAAGAAAAGGAATAGGGATAAAAAGGAAAAAAAATGAAAGGAAAGCAGGACGTTGAACGTCGATCGCCGTAAATCAATAAAGAACGCGCGTTCAGCCCTGTTGAAATTTTGCCGGAGACACGATGTCGGCTAATTAAAATATTTCCTGTGGATTCGCGTCGCATTGCCGACAAACTGTAACGGTTAACGCCAATTAAATTGGCCTGTCGGTTTTTAGATCGAATTTCGATATGGACAAACACCGGCTCGTGGACGAGTGATCTTTGATTATTCGAAGCGGAAGCTTCCGGTTGCTTGTCGAACGCAGTGGGACAAAGCGCTCTTAGGAAATTCTCAACGCTGCAGTGAGTAATTCGTGGTTATTATCAGAACCGGGATAATATATGCTGCTTATAACGTGCTATGCTATTAAACAGGTAAAAATTGGTTTAGCTGTAATTACAATCCCAGGTACTCTGGAAGCAGGAAAGTTTTTATACCGAGAATATTTAGTAATACCATGTGTAATAGAAATACAGATATTTACATATTAAAGTGAAAATTATTTAAATGTTCGCGGATATAATTAGAAACAAGTAAATCTAGTTCTGATGTTGAATTCTTAATTTTTCGAGTAATGATACGAGAAATAAATTATGGTCGAGCACAGACGTTCTAACGTAAAAAATGTAGTGAGAAACGTGTATTGGTATAAGGTATAAGGAAATGATTTCCAACAAATTTTCTTTTCTCCTTTATTTTTCTTTGTCATAAACCAAACGCGTTCGTATCTTAGAAAAGAAAACTTAGAATCTATATTCGTACGACCCGTTTCCATAACAACGAAAAGTACAATGTGATGCAAAGTTTGCCGATTTACATAATCTAACAAAGAAACTTCGAACGTACGAATAATATATAATGCCTAAAAATGTAAAAAATCTCGACTCTCTTTCAAGATTCTCATTCTTAAATTTCGATGCCCATTTTAAATTTTCATTTGCATCGCCAAAAGGAACACGAGAAAGCGAATTCTCATTAAAGGTGCAAATTGAATAAAGCCAAGTTCTCGGTAATGTAGTGATTATAATTACACAGATTCTTCTCTGATTAATCTACTTACGACTGTATCTCGACGAATCTCATTCCGCTGATTCGTCTATGAAATGTTAAATAAACGTCGGAAAATTATTTTTTTTTCTTGAGAGACAACGTGCTCTCAGGGGGTCTACGATCGATCAAGGGATTCGATAATCTCGATGGTAGAGGAAGCCGAGAAATTATATCCTGCTGTGCATATCCTTAATAAACGACGGATAGAGGAACATTGTACATATCCTGCGTAATGATAGCAGACCATCATGTAAACAAATTAAGAAGCACCAACGTCCGTACGGTGAATCACGATAAGTAGCTCGATGCGCATGTTAAGTTTATCTGGATCGAGATCTCGATCTTTGGTTAATATTGAAATCGTATCCCACCGGGGGGCGCGTTTCTCTCTTCTTCTACCTTCTCACGTAGCTTTCTTGCTTCGTCTGGCCTCCGATTCCACCGTTTTTCTTCGCCAGCGGAACCGAAGAATCGCTCGATTCGAACGTGGCTAGAAGGAGTCGTCTCACGTTGATTTTATCACGACGAATCGTCAAGATTTCGCGTTTATGCGCTTCTACAATCAGATCTGTTTTAGTGCAACGATAATTAACGTTACGTGATGTCAATGCAAACGAAAGTGCGTGGCTGCCAGCCAGAGTTTTATTTACGGACTCGGAGCAAACGATGCTATGAAATTGTCTGATTTAATTGCTGGAGTAATGGTCGTGTCTGAAGATCGGCGAGGTTTTATTCAAATGATTATTTGATCAATTACTATGAATGTTAGCAATTTGATCGATCGAACTTGAATAGTTTGTACTTGAAAGATCGGCAAATGTAAGTTATTTGATGAACACGCGTATAATCGAACGAACAGAAAGAACATCAATTACATAAAATTTCTAAAATTTATCTATAGAAAAGCGGGAGGGAGATGTGAATCTTAATTACCAAATAATTTTTACAGATAGGATGAGAAACAGGAATATTCCGAGCAGTACATTTACTAAAAGATAGATAGAGGTAATAAAGATGTCGCAACATAACATGGAATTAATTCGAGCGTATTTTAATTAGCCAACTAATTCGTGCATAATACGATAAAGCTCAAATTACGAATGACTGCCCCGAAGATATCGATTTATATGAAATTAATTCGAGAATGTTTTAATTAGTAAAACAGTTTTTTCTACAAGATCACGAAACCGCCAATACCTATTCGAGAATGTTAAAAACGGTAAGAGCAGAAAGCCGATAGAAACGTATGGTCAATTTGCATGCTAATGACACATAAGTAAGTACGTGATAAACATTTCTTTGCTGACTAACAAATTCTTTCGAAACTACAGCATCCGCGAGACACGAGAGCAATCTATAAAAAATAAATAAATTACACTCAATCATCAAACGCAACGATAAACTATCTGAAATAAAATATCATTAAGACAATTTTGCAAGTTCTGTATTAAAATTGTACAATCTGAATGTTATCGTTGAATAAAGTGAAAATGTGTGGCAAGCAACTTTACTACGTGCCAAAGCACTTTATCACCCTCTATTGAGCTTATAATTAATAATTCGATAGAGGCGAGCTTATCAACGAATCCCTACTTACACTCAACAACGAGCGATCGTGAAAAGCTCCGAAGAAAAATGGGAATTCGCGTGCCACGGCTATAGTTAGCCACCGCCATCCTCTCGCCACCCTAATTACTAACCATGGGTTGTTACCCCATGGCGTGTCATTTGCCCGGCTATATCGTATCAACGTCTTCGCGTGCGATCTCTGCGAGCCCGTTGCAGTCGATTGTTTTAAAGTGTCGATCGTGGCCGAATATCTTCATCGTCGAGGTCTGCGCGATCTTCGTGATGATTATTCGAATCGTACAACTGTTATTCTTCGATTTCATGTACCATTATTACACAATCCTGTACATTGATCTTGTGGGTTACGAAAAGAGTGAGAGATTACTAAATATCGAGTTCATATACATATTCGTAATTTCAAAATACTTTTCCATATGAATACACCAGTTAATTAAATGCAAGGTACCGTAATTAATTCTTTTTAGAAAGCTGCGTTTCAAATAAATCTCGCACTAACACTCGCAAATTTTAAACTTTGGAAGCTGTTAGAAATTTCTAAATTTTCCCAAAATTTAATATTTCAATGTCCATCTAAATTATCGATACTTAATTTCTCTGGAAATGTAAGCGCTAGATTTCGAATAAATTTCAATTTATCAAAAGCGTAAGTTACAAGATATTTTGTTGCTTTGAATAAGCAATTGCCGATATCATTAGTAACAAAACAAAAAGAGGAAAAAAGTCGCCAAAATAAGCAATTCGACGTAGCTAAAATTAATTTTCCCAAGAGCAGAGTTCACTCCGCGATCACGATCTTCTTGACAACAAAAGTCTAAGTAGGCTGTCCACTCTCTCCCGCCAGCATCGTTAGCACGTTATCCTGCGCTAACGATGAATTACGCGAATACTCGAGAGCAACAGCGACAAACCTCAGGCGAAGGACCTCAGAGAGAATAACTCCTGGCAGATTATATTTCACCGGTCCGACGGAACTCGTAACGACCGATGAAATACGTAGCGTGTACGGGAGACTGGAACTTGGGCTTCGATTAATTCAAGCAGCCCAATAAATTCGCGTTTTTACGGTACTTGCTGTCAGCCGAATTAACATTTTCACCGGCTTGATAAAATCTATTAGACAATCGACGACAAACGACCGGTCTAACGGCGGATTAATGCGTTGACTGCGCGAAACGATTCACGTATCTCGGAAGACGACGTCTTATTAAGATACCGCGTTGCAGATTATTAAGATTCAGCTTATTTTCCAGCTTGATTACGTTAATATCAGTAGTTAAATCGTCGTTCTTAAGCATTATAGGTTCCGATTATTTTTTCTTTTCTTCTTTTAATATAATGATAGTGGAAAGATGGAGATTCACCGTGGAGATAGTTCAAAGGATTATTAGATAGTCGATGGACGTGTGATTTCGTTATTTTCGTTTATGGAGGGAGAAATGATAATTCACTGGCAATAAAGTTTAACTACGAAAAATGTATGAATATTATGAGCGGATAGAATTCATTAGTTTTTTGGTTTGGTAGAATTACGTATTGGTTGTAGTTTCTCTTAAAGTGGAAAAAATTCCGGTTGTTTATATAATAGAGTAGGAAGGAATAAAGTGACCAATTGACGAAGATTAAAATTTCTTCTGAGACTGTAGTTTTATTCTATTCCGGTACAGATAAATTTATGTCGGTAATTTAAATCAATTTTCTCTTCGCGTTCCTGGTCAAACCTTTCACGGAGCAAGTCCTGTCAATTTTTGCACTCCTTTTTGCCTATAACTTTAACGAGTGAGGTCCATATAACAAAAGGGATGATAATAAAAGTCGTCGTAGCCGATCGCGAAGCAATAAGATTCTCTTCTTTAAAAAAAGGAGTTCGTCAAAAGTCAACCACGTCGATTAAATACAATAGAACGAATAAATGCTAAATATCGACACAAAGTATCATCATAAAATGTCATCAGAAAAATCCTTCGATTTGGTATCTCATAAATTACTTTAACTTCAGAAAAATATTTCCGGAAAATCTAGAAATCAATGAAATCACAAGAATACAATTTTTCTTCCTTTTATAGCCAACGATCTCTTAAGTAGAATATTAAAAATCAATAAAGTCATAAAAACACAATGTCTCCTCTTTTTCTAATAAGTAATTTCATTATTGCTAATACGATTCGCAACAATGGCCTCACTGTTCGCGCAATCTTCCACTATTCTTGCGCCACTATCGCCGCCATTCCCGCTCAATCTAATCGTCGCGAACATTTTAATTTAATTACCAGAAAAACATTGTTCTTCTGCCGGCTGAGAGGCGCTTTGATAGCGCGTGCAACGAAGTCGATAAATCCAAGGAAATCGGAATTTAATAACTAATTGCACGTAGCGAGTTACGAGGATAGCGTTTCGCCTACTTGCTCGCATGATTTAGACACGTCTTGATAAATGATTGGTGATTCACATCCGCTCACCGATACCGCGATAAACAGCGGCCAGTATTGGATTTCGCGTACGGTCGGTATAATGACGAGGAAATTGCACGATTGAATATTTGGAAAAATGCTCGACGACAAATAAATTTGTCGAACACAAAAGGAGTTTCCACAGCGGTAATCCGGTGATTTTCGTACGATATACGCGAGTGACTTGAATGATGGATAAGGAAGGCGCGGGAGAGAACAAAGGCAGATCGAAGAATTTCGCGTTAGGTAATTTGTTGAGTATGATTGCCGGTTGTTGACGGTTTGTCAGTTTAATTCTGAGTTCGTGGTACCCTTTGTTTGGTATTTAAGTTTGCATGATACACTTCATCGTAAACTAGACGCAGATCAGTTCAGCGTTCTTGCGTTATTACCGTATGTTGCAACGTTTCGGCTACCTCTTCGTCTTTTCTTCGTGTTTTATTATGAAACAATGTTGCTTTTAGCTATTACTATAAGTTCACGATGATGAAGATAGTAGATCTATGAATTCGTTCCTCCCTTTTACTTATGCTGTATCATTCTAAACGTAAAACGATCTATAAAATTTCCGATCAGAGTTCGAACGAGATAGCCAATAAAATCAGCATCGCGAGAGAAATTCGAAACGGTCATCGGTAAAACTCTGGAAATTCAATTTATTGTAAACGTGAAATGTCGTGGCGGTAATTCACAACGTCTACGTCCATGTTGGGCAAGCTAGAGGAGTCAGGAGATCCGTCATAAATTTCGTGCTATTAAGTTGCATGCGAGCGCACCGCAATCATGCCGCGGTACTACGATTTTGCCACTGTACTGCAATTTAAACGTCATACCACAATTACGATCAAGAAACGTTTCAGCCTTTAAAGGCTTCTTTCGAGCAGCCGCGGACTTTCTCGCAATACATCAGAGCCAGAGTTTCTCGTGAGCGAAACAATTCCAGAAGCGGCCTGAACGCCGTTCCCCCGGCTTGATATCTTTATCAATGTTGCAACTCTGTGGGTAGACTTCGCAGAAACGATCATTAACACCGGCGAAATAGACCGTGTGCTTTACATTTAATTTAGATTTATGGAAAATGCTCGCGTCGGCGAGACTGTCAGAAATTAAAGGGCCGGGCAATTAGGAACTTCGATGCCCCGAGGAATAATGGAGCTTAATTTCTTTCAGATCTCCTGCACTCCAAGCTGGCGAGAGAGAGGTTTTTGACATCGAGGTTCAAAGACTTCCAACATTTTCAGATCGCAGAAACAGTGCAAACTGAGTTCCACACGCAAACTTAATTCTTATTGTTCGTGTCTACTTTATTATTAGAAGTGAAATTCCTCACGCCTATGATTACAACTTTTTGAGATGGAAAGATAGGGAAGAATAAATATTTTACAAAATTCCTCAATGGCAAATTTTTTTTAATTAAACCAACGACAAAGGACTAATCATTTAACATAACTTTTATTTAATCCATCTTTACCCAATTCATTTATTTAATCCAACCACTAATAATAAATTTATTCGATGAAGCATTCAGAATTTATGGCTAGCTATTTACGCTAAATTTAGCGAATTACGAGTGAATTGCTTAACTCGATGCTTCACTAATCCTGCTTTACTACACACTTTTTTCCTATAATATGCATAAATATTTGCATGAAACCAGATATTTCAAAATTTATCACTGATGATATTTCAATTCCCTAAACCATTTAAAAGCGTATATCACCGATGAATGCTCTATCTTTCTCTTCGAATGACCCTAGTCATAGGAACGTCGAAACGAGGCAATCGATATATCAAAAATCAGTGCGGAACGTCTCGAATCGGTTAAAAATAAATCAAAGCCGGGGGCACTATCATTGCCGCCTCGTGCAGCGAAAAGCAACCGTCAATTTCCCCGAGGAAATTGATCTCTTCCCGTTTGCAGTGATAATCTAGCGCCCGTGGAATCACACGTTTCGTCCGTACAATCGTTGGCCCGGTTTTTATCGGCGCTGTCATTAAAAACAATATACGAGGCCAATGCCGCGAAACAAATCGCTGTAATGATCGCTGCGCCGGTCGAATATACGTGGCCAACGATCGGGGAACCGCGTGTCTTTCGCGATTTCTTCCGTAAACCGGTCCGACGTGCAGCCGACAATTTCCTTTTTTACCATCAACGGTCACTAAGTTGCCCGTGTACACGGAAAACCGAGGATTCTTCGGTTTCTTCTTTGGTTAACGGAAGAATCTGGGGCACGAGTTCCTTTTGGTATGGTCGAAACGACGTTCTGCAAGATACTAATCCGTGGAAGGGACGTGGGAGGCGCGGGGGTTGAGGTGGAGTCTTGGTAAAGTTACAGAGAAGCTAGTCAGAAAGTAATAAAAGGGAGATCCTTATCATCAGAGACAATTAGCGAGGCATATAAATACATGGCGTATTTATAGTTTGTCGGCCGTATCTTTCTCACTGCTCCTTCGACGATCCCTCGCCTTCCCTCTCTCTCTCTCTCTCTCTCTTTCTCTCCTCTCTCTTTGTTATTCTCTCTAATAATACCGGCTATTTAATCGACGTTCCTTTTGTCTCGCTGGACGCACGACAACGAGTGAAAAACAGTCGATTAAATTGTCGGATAATCGCTATTTTAGGTCTGTATCGGGATCGCTATTTTATGATTAGACTAATGATAAAATTGGAGACCTTTGGGCTGCTTAGTTTGGATTATTGGAATTCAAAATGACTTTAACTCCTTGCGTGATCAATGAATTGACTTAAAGCATGCAACATCGAATTTTTCTTTTAATTTTTACTTGAAATTGTAAGTAGTGGTAGGAAAGTAGTAAACAATAATCTAAATTATGTTTGTGTTAACTTAACGACTTTGAAATTTATGATTAGAACAAAAGTGGTTCGAGTCAGCGTTTTGCTGGCAATTATTAATTCGACAAGAATCGCTGATAAGGACTTGCGTAACACGCTGATATCGTTAATCGAACAGTTAAAAGTGACAGTCGATGTATCTGGTGATTCCAGTTTCAGAACAACATCCGGAACCATAAGTTTTTATCTTATCTTCGAGAGAGATATAAAGCTTTCAGATCCTGCGTGTAATACCCACTCCGTTAATTTAATATTCGTGTATTCTACCCTAAAATCCTTTTCCAGCCATCAAACGCGAGATTTTATAATAAAAGAATCGACTATTGATGCGCCTTTTAATAAAGTACTGATATTAAATCCCAAGCAGTTATCTTGCACGATAACTGAATAACAAGAATAAAACATGTAAATTAAACATATTAATACATAATTCAAAGGAAATCGATAACGAGAAGTAAACAACATGTTTCGCAATATTACAAATCTATATCTGTTTCAAGTTTTAAAGAACCGGAGAAAAACGCAAGCTATTACTCAAGACGTCAACCAATTCTTTTAATTAGTATGCTGATTCAGTAAAAAATAATCTGAAAAATAATTGAAACACTTTTCATGACACAGCGATCGTTAAGAATAATCGTTATACCAATTTAGAAAATATTATAAGAAAGCTACATACGAGAAGTAATGAATCCGCTAAAATTGTACGGAAGTTACAATCGATGACCAATTAGAATACCATAGAAGTCGAAGAACGATTGAAATTCAATCGCGAGTTAACATTTCTCAAAGCAATTGAAACTAGACAAATTTACTTGAAAAAAAATTTACCGTCTCGAGTTTCTAAGTACAAGATACCGGACTTTCAATTCAGACGGACTATCGTACGATTATCGCTGATGTTATAAGACAACGTATGTTGTCTCCGACAGTTCTCGATTACATATTTAATACAGTTAAATATTTAAAAATATATCCTACAATTCATGTCGTTCGCTTAGCATGCATATCTTATAAAAAAATTGCAAAAGTTCTCGCATATATAAAGTTTTACGATATACAAATAGATCGTAAAAAACTTATTCGTTACCATATACCGTGATAAAAATTCGTTCAGCATCAGTGAACGTGTTAATGACACAGGGGTATGGCGACTACCTTTTACACTTACTCTGGCGACTTTCAATTTCATGGAAGCGATGAAATTACTTGCTACAAGTGTGTTACGCCGACCAAAAGACATCTGCCCGAGTGCCAAACTTCAAAGGTACCCATACGCTATACTATATACAAACTGCCGCTTAATATATAATGCATTTTTCGTGATCTCCTTTAAACCATCCCATACAACACGATCCACGAAATGACCGCAAGAAAAATCATTAAAGAAGACTCGGTCGCGTGCAACGAGCTCGTCGTTGGCGAGTATCAGGGCTGGTAACGTGCGAGAGACTCACCTCGTCCAGCTCGAAGAATCCGAGAGCGGACGAAGGCCGAGGACGATTCAATTTGTCGGTCGCGGCGCGAGCGTTTCTGGGGGCCCGTGGCGAGATTCACAGCGTGGCACGCAAGCCACACTTGAAAATTAGCTCGTGACCGAGCCACGCCGTTAGCATTAGTAGTAGTAACACCGTTGGCTGGTGTTATTGCCGATACCAGAGGAACGCGAGAAGCGAAGGATGGTGATCCGTACGAGTGGAAGAAGAAAAGCGAGACGAACCGAGAGGAAAGAGAGAAAAGAGGACGGGATAGAGAGAGAAGAAGGAGGAAAGGGATAGACAGTCAGGGGCGAAAGGGATCCCATTGGAGATGGAAGAGGGGGCGAAAGAAAGAAAGAAGTTTTGAAAAGGGACTAACGACCGGCAGTTAACGACGGCTCTGAAATTGCTGGTTGCCCGCTGCATCTTCCACGGCCGACCTGGCCGAGAATTATTAAACTGTAGTTTAGTTTAAATTAAGTTATTACCCGGAGCCGTCCCCGTTTTGTTTGTCCCTTTTCTACACGACTATGACCCCACGACACCCTCTCACCCCACCCTAGCCGATGGGGGAGGGAACCAGCCGCCGATTTCCAGCTTCTTCCCTGGCGTTTTTCTCAACCGAGTCGACGGGGATCGAACCTTCTCTCTATCGTCGAGCCTGGGTTAAAGCTATTATCGCTTTTCCATTTCAACTTTCTTGCCTCGAATCCTGGGAGAATTTCCGACGAATACCTGAGAAATTCGTAACGATATTGGGATAAGAGCGTGTATATTTTCTTCACTTGTAACTAGGATAACGATCGATTTGTTAGCAAGTTTTACGGGAGTATTTTCCAAATTACGATGGAAGTAAAAATTACCGATGCGCACAATGTCTCAAGACGGGTATTTTCTATAGTAGCGCAAAAATGAAATCTGCTAGGGTGTGATAGACTTCGCTTTACCAGTCACGGGTTAAGCATATGGAAAAAGAATTTATTTTACGCGTTGATTGAGTTTCATTTCCGTTTTTGTGCTTTTTGTTTTAAATGAAGTAGTTAGGTACTTGCTAGGGTTTGGTTTTGGAATCTAATACGTGGAAGGAATGACGCTTCTTATTTCGTGGCATCCAAATGACTTCGGCTTCTTTTCAGAAGCGGTCGCGTTATCGTGGGGCATCCTGTCATTATTTTACGATTAGACCGAACGAACGAACTAGCATTAAGCGGGTTGACACAAAAACCACTGATTTGTCGAGTTGGATGAAAGCAGTGGGTAAGATGAATCGATGGGATCGCGGTAGATATAAAAAAATAATCTTGGAATTAACGATCCTCCGTTGAGATCGCTTACGGAAGCTCGAATAAATCACATTATCAACATGTCTTTGCGTTACGTCTCAATCTGTGGATGAAAAGATCCATCATCGTAGACACTTAACGTTTTACAAGCTAATACTGTAACGCAATAACAGATCTTTGCGCGTGTATGAATTCCTTTTTTAATTATATCGAGAAGATATAGTAGCAACACCTGATATATCTCTGTATAAATAAATTTTAATTTCTACGTTGAAATTAGCAATTTTTGACTCGATATAAATTAATGATATCCGTGCTGCACGAAACTTTCCTTTTGTTCTTTACCTACGATACTTAAACAGTTAAAACACCCAATCGCAATTTTTAAAAACTACGCCTAACTAAAGAATACATAATCTCCGTAAATAATTTTTAATTCTTTAAAAATACCTTGTCGTGGTTTCCCAAAACTACCCTTAGTCACAATCAAAAATACTATACCAAATTAAATGATTATTTAAAGAAAAGTTCACGTCTGCAAAAATTAAAATGCACAGTCCGTCGAAGTTTAAAAGACCGATGAATACTAAAAACGAAGCGAAGGAGAAACACGACGTCATCAATCATCGATCACACGTGCAATTCCACGGACAGAAATTAACGCGATATAGATCGGAACGAACGCGTTCCCGCTTTCATCGTCGCGGAGGACTTCATCCGAGCCGGCCGGGCATCGCTCGGGTGTCGCGAACCGGTCATTATTCACGCGTTTCCACGTAATCTGTACCGAGTAGATCGTGCAATTTCCACGAACGTAGCCGCGGATCGAGCGATCAAGACGGATCGCCACGATTTAGAAGTCGAGCTTCGAGGAGCAAACACCGGATAGGCGTGTACCGACGCGACGGCAAAAGGCCAACGATTTCTCGTCGGTGCTCTAACGATCGTTTGAAGAACTTGAACGATCGTGTAAAGCGTACGCACGCGACTATGCGAGCATCCTATCGCGGGACAATTATGTAAACTAGAGTTTTCTTCGGCGTCTGGGATACGTAGCCAGGAAAATTGTCGCTGCTCCACGTCCACAGGCGAAGACGTTCGTTAAAAGCTAGAGGCTTACACGTCACCGTGCGTGTGATTAATCGCGACTTTTGAGACGTTGGATCGAAATTCGAAGCAGATCAATAGGTTTCTCAACTTCGATTTTCATCGAATAATACGAACAATAAGATTTATCGTGATTTTTCGATCGAAGATTTACGTAGAAGGTGATCCTGGGTTTTTAGAAGTAATCTAAGGTCTACTTGTGTGTCCCGAATTTGAATCAAATTGATCAGTTTCGCTCTTTTAAAAAGATTTTAATTTCAGCAGTGAATTATACGATCTGATCTTTAGAATTTCATTTTTGAAAAATTATGTAACTATACTTAACACGGTTGGCTGGTTTAGATCTTGTGTAGCTGATTTAACCCTTAGTATACTACAAGATGGATTCACTGACATTTCATATCGAGTATGATCTCTAAAAGTTTTCTTGCCTGTTTACCGACATGTTAGATTTTATATTAGAATGATTAAAGCGTCTATTTTGTAAAGATCACGAATTTCTAAACACTGATTTTTTCACCGCAATTTAGAAGAACAGAGTTGACTGATTTAGCTTCTGTATGGCTCATTTAACCATTAGTAAGTTACAAGATATGACAATATTATAGATAAAAATTACAATACCAAATATAATCTCTAAAAGTCTTTTTGTTTGTTTATAATTGTGTTAGATTTTATACCAGAATAATTAAAGTACATATTCTATATTCTGTAAGAAGTAAAGATCACGAATTTCTAGACACAGATTCTTCCACCGCGACAATCTAGGAGAACAAATTTAAATACGGTCCAATTAAGAACACCCAAGCATGAACAGTTCCAAGGTTTAAACAGGTAAACCTAAATGTGTTTGTCTAAAACCCAAAACTGACATACCGGAGCGAATTAAACTCAAGTTTCGAGCAATGAACAACTAACTTTAGCGTCCACCACGTCGCAACTTTGGTCTTTCGCGGTAACCTGGACCAATTCACCGATTGCAGACACTCAAAGCTATTATAGGTCTCGCCAGTAGAATCATCTCACGCAGAAATGTACACGAAGCCACGGAGCGACGGATTATTTTTTCTCTCGTTTTCTTTCGATTTGCCACTTTCTCGCCGGTTTATCTGGATTTTATTCCCGAGCGGAATATTAATTAAGCCACTGTCACTAATCAACGCATCGACGATCCTCCGAACGTTAATTTCCTATAATGTATTTGCTGTAATTAGCCGCCGCTCCGGGGCGGTGCTAATAAAGAGGAAATTATTGGATTCCATCGGTCGATTCAGATAAACGCTTTCGCGATCGCTTCATTAAATGCCGGACCGCGTCGACTTCTGTTCAATTGTTATCTCTAACCGAAGTTTAGTTACAAGAAGTAAATTTTTACGGTGAAGCTTGTTTCTTACGCTACGTTTCTTCGCTTTATTTCTTGTCATTCGCTCAAGATTGGAGGAATGCAATATTGTCAAAGTGTAACATCAAAACTGGAAGATGAAATCATTAATCAGCGAACGAGTTTAGCGACGCGGATTTAATTAAAGTTACAACAGGATACGCGCCATGCATCGTGGCTTGTCGCGAGATTAAGTAAATAGAAACAATTTGCGCAATTTTCCGCACGTTCTATTTCGTGGCTTGTTGAATAGCGACGATTAGATAGTACGGTTTAAATAGATTAGGCGTGAGGGCCGAGTGTGGGAACGTTGATTTAGAATCGTGGTTTCTAAATACGATTCAGATCTATTATTACACCGAGTTAATGATTTTGAATACGTTTATTCCCGATACGTTCGGGACCACAGGAATTTTTTAATTGAAGTGATAATCAAGGACGAGAGAAAAGTGAAAAGGAAAAATGTAGAAAGAAGTAGATACGCGACATAGATCGATTACATAATCGACGCAATATTGTAGTAAATAAGCAAAAATATCACCAATCTATCCGCAGAAGCTATAAATCTCCGACTGCGAAAATGTATAGATCTTTAAATAGAAGAATCGAAAACTTAATGTCAACGACGTGATAAAGCTCGTAGAATCACTATCAAAGAAGCTAGTTTTACCTGATCGATGTTGCTTCTAAAGGGATAAACAACTCTTATAATTATAGACTGGAAGGTAAATTTAAGAGAAGGCCAGGAATACACGAAACTATTCCGAAGCTCGGCAGGAAAATAATATATATAAAAATAAATTTACGTGTATCAAACAGTGGCCCATCAGAAAGCAGACTTCCAATTACAATTCCACGAAAACCGATCAATTTCCTCAAGCTATCCTTATTACTAAAATAACTCAATAACTCCCGAGCGTGGACTATAATCAGTTCACAATAATTACTCGTCGTGAACAGTCCCTCGGAATTAATTGCTCGTAGGAGATCGAATACAAAATTTCACGTAATTTTCCAACAAGAAATCGACTATAGCAAGGACGATAAAACGGCGGCGCAACAATAAAACCACCGACGATTATCGACGGCTGAACTTCGATTACTCCCTCGTCTAATTAAATGTCGATGGGATCCGGCATTCCCGATAATTTACCAGTTTCTTGTCAGTTACTTTCTAGTCTATTATATCATTTTATCAATTACACACAAATTAAACGTCTAAAAAGATACCTTACATTCGACGTCCACGGAAGGAAGTACCGTAAAAATGTAATTTATACTACATTGACTGAAATTACGACACTGTTTGCCAATCTTTTACGAGTTCCACGTATTCTCTGATTTTTTTAATACTCCCTCCGATACTCTCCCTTTAATGTTCCAATTTTCTTTTCTTTTTTTTTTAAATACGCTTTCCGACCGTTTTCAGGCGCATCGATGGCTATTTACAAGATGATGGTTCCTAGAGATCATTCGAAATTGATTGCGATGGCCAATAAATTCTGTGAAAACGAGGCTCGGCAAGACATTCAAAGATACGAGAGAAGAAAGAGGAGAGGAAATAAGACAACTTCGCGGAGCAGATCTCTCACGGCTGTCAGACGTGACACGTTTATCTTAAACAGCGTTACGTTCAACACTCGCGGAACTCATTAGTTAGGTTGCGCACATGCAGTTCGCGTTACGTGCGCTTGCCTACGCTGGTTGGCCCATTAGCGAAATTAGAAAGAGAAGTATTTTAACCGCGCCGCGTCCTATGAAAACGAAAAGAAAGACTTACAAGTATCACTTAAGCGGCCCTCTATCGTCCTTTTCTTTCTAATTGTCGCGCTGAATTATTTTGGAACGATTGTTTTCATGACTGCAGTAAGTTGTGTCAGTACATCGTGGCGAAATGTATTTTATTTCGCTCGTTATTACATTTTTATTACATAATTTTATTGTATTAATGTATTGTGATAATATAATTGTTATATAATTAACCTAATAATTGGAGAAAATTTGTTTCACATCTGTTTACTATTGCGTCATTTTATGAGGCGGGCTTCTTCAAAAGTTGAATCTGAAATAATCAAAGTCGTTACCTTTTCAGAAGATAATTACAAGCTACCTATTTTAATTTTGCGATTTTGCGGGAAGTACAGAAAGTATATAGATGGCAAGTAATATAACAGGACAAGAACGATACTATTTCACTGATTAATAGATTGTTGATGTTCATAGCATGACACTGTACGTATATTTAGGCAATGAAATACGACGATAAGGAAAACTTTTTCAGACACAAATTGATAATATTAAGTCTATGACGCAAAAACCACGGAAATTTACGAGTAAAAAAGATTCTGCATCACGGTAAAGAAAAGAATTGCCAAGCATTTGCGCGTGCAGGACTCAGAATATCGCTTGGACGCTAACAACAAAATTACCTCTGAAAAAAGGAAACAGTTTGTTTCCGAAGCTATATGGCGCTCGTAAATCTATGATGATTCGAGCACCGTTTTCTAAAACGACGACTCATCTGCCATCGATAAATACGGCAGAAATAGTACAAGTGAGGACATGGTTTCAAGATCGCCGTGGTTTTACGCGAGTTTTCACGAAACGGACAAAAAAAGTTGCGCCCAAAGTCGGACAGGGATGGAGTTAAGTGGCGCTCCCTTCAAGGCATAAACAAGCGTTAGGGACATGAATGGGATCACGTAAAAAACAGATTTCCACCCTCGATCTCGTACACGAAACGTGATTTCAGGCCGTCAGCTCGAAGGAAGGGTGGAAAAAGGGCGTTGCGGATTGGGGCTAACCCTGTAAGCGATCCCAGGGGCTCGTCAGGAACGATCTTATGATTGACCGTGTTACGACACTCCCTATAGACCATTTTCCGAACGTATCTCGAAAATAAGTTCGAGTCAAAAGCTCGGTTGATCTAGAAGAAACGGTACCAAACGGCATATGCATCGCCGATATTAGATTCGAACGCGAGCCTTCTGGTATTTGGGGTGACCAGCAGCTGTATCGTAATGGAGCGTATTTGGTTGTTAAACGTACTTTGAGATGGCGAAAATTGCAACGTGTAAGCTTGTCGGTGTGGTTTTAGGAGTAAACTGGTTTTAGATATTGAGTTGATGTTAAATATTAATAGGAGATATTCCGGTGTATTTACGCATTATAAATAACCCAGCTTATGATAATTACTTGACTGTGCTCTGAGTCGCGGCCAGACGCGTAACAGTAAGGTTTATGTCATCGTGCAAAATGTCCAACTGAGTTACACTTCATGAGGAGAATAATATAAACAACCGTAGGACAGCGTGCTGTAATGGATGAAATTACTTTGCGTTTATTACGTAGAAATACGCGAGTCTGTATTAAAATTTCAAGCTACCTTTTTGCTCTTTTTGTTGGTACGTTATACACTTAAATATCTGAGAAAAGAAAGAAAGGAAAAACAAGGCTCGTTGATATTACTATCGTATTATTAGGACGAAAGTTTCAGTTGAAAAATCTGGAGAATATATGAAATGTAAGGTGTTTATAAAAAGGATTCGTTCGCAATTATACTGTTAACTGAATTTTTCGATATGAACCTGTTCGTGATTTTATCAGACACGTAAAGAGGCCAGTTTCTAATCTTATTAATATAGAGTAAGATTAGAAGCACGAGAATAACACGGGGTTTAATTCGCACTGTAAATCAAGCAACAAAGTAGCAAGTAACCTGCTAGTTTACTATCTTACTTGCCTCAAAATTGCAGCTTACCGTGCTATAAGTATGCAAACTATCGTAGCAAGGAAATGTGGCAATGAATTTGAAATTGTGTTTCAATTTAGTGCAAAAGTGGATCAGATATCTCTCGTAAAGTCATTCTGCATTTTCCCCTATAAACATAGCAGCTTAAAATAGAACATATCAAAACATCATATACAGTAACGAATCTAAGAATAACACAAGCAAGAAAGACTCGTAATAAAACTAGGAATATTAATGCAAAGTTGTCAAACAATTATTCCATCAATAGAACCAAAGTGTTCGAGAAGATCACTATAAAAACACGGTAGATTTTAGTCATAACAATAATTATACTGCAAAAGGATATTAACTTTTCTGAACTTCATTAAAACTGAAGCTACGAACTTGTACTGCGTATTTGAATATACTATGCGATTATGATTATACTGACACGAAAATAAACAAGGCAGACTTTCGCTCGGAACTTGTATAAGACATTTTTTTACTCTTAATGAACCTCGGTATCTTATTTCCTAGTAAAATTGTTAATCCACTGATCGCTTTCATTATCGTATGGTATTTTCAGTGTATCTCAAAGATAAAAGATCTGAACCCCTTCATTCTAACATATTCGATAATTCTAGCGTTAATGTCGCGAGGAAGACAGCAATTTTGCCGAAAACACCTGCGTATTGTCGGCAGTATTAAAAATAAAAACCGTAAAGCTGATTCATTCTGACATGTTTGACAGTCCTAAGGTTAATTCAGGAAGAAGATGTTAACAACCGAAACCCAAACAAGCGTGGCCATCCTCGCGGCGATAGTTCGCAGCTGCGCTCATTATTTCAAGGTGCTTAGCTTGAAGTGTAACGCGAAAAAAAGCCACTTACCTTTCTTCTCGTCATCCTCGTCGGCGTGATCGGCGCCGTGATGAAGATGATGGGCGGTCGGATGGTGGCTAGTTATCGCCGGCACCAGGGGGTGGTTCCCTAGTGCCGGATGCGGATGATGAGGATGATGATGACTGAGGAACCTGACAGCGGCCGCGGCTGCTTGATGCTGAGCTTGCATCGTCTGCTGTACCTGACTTTGAACCTGTCCGAGGACCGGATGATGTGGTGGCCATCCTGTCAGATGAAACGGAAACACGGGTGTCGCCCTCTGGAACAGTCTGGCCGGAGTCAGGAGGGAACCACCGGAACCAGTAGAGCCGCTACCAGGAGGCAGTGGAAAGGACAGACCACCTCCTGGTTCCAGGACCATGTTTGGGACCAACTTGACGACTGGCTGTCTCTCCACCGGAGAGATTTCACTTATTTTGCATCTATATCCCTCTACTCTATCCTCGATACGCTATACTTTCGACGATCGTGGTTTCCTCAACTTCATGGGAACTGACATTCGACGAGAACAGTTGTTGCAGGTCTGGACACCTCAATTTCAGAGTACGACACACGTGAGATAAGTTTTCAATGATGTACCAAGGAATCGTTTGTTTACATCTTACATGGAAGGTTTAAGTTTAAGATTGATGGAATTTAGAGGCTCCTTTTAGATATATGCAGCGAGATTGATCATGTTTGTTGAAGATCGGTAATCGTGGAGGTGGAAGGATGGCGAATGCGTTTGCAAGTGAACGTGCTCGTGGTAAGTCGACAGCCGTCGGAAGGCGAGATTCGAGGTTTCCGTCAATGGCAATCGACCTTTTTGCCTTTTAAGAGAATCCTTGCATCGAGGATTCTATGTAAATTCTTTCTGCCAGTATTTTCAGCTTCTATGCTTCAGTCTTTTATCTAATATTCAAAGTCCTCGGCGATTTTCTCCCAAATCTCAAAAAATATAATCCCACCAAATTAGTCAAGCAGAATTTCATGAAACACGTATTTCGAGAGTCCATTTAGTCCTTTCGCGAGTACAGTCTCGGTAACTAACACTCCAGTTTCACGCCACGATTTCTCATTGTCGATCTTTCCGAGATCAAACTTTCCGTCCGGGATCTAATCTTCACCCTGAATGTTCATGTCTCCGTCAATTTTGCGAATGAACCCGCCAAACCGCAAAAGTCACTAGGGAAACTGGGCCATCGTTGAAAACACAAGTCCACGGTGCACTGGTCGACGATCACACTTGTTAAAAACTGTTTAGAGGTGACGGTGTCGTCGTACGACGTTGCGTACCTGGACATCAGGTTACGCAATCAACAGCAACGAAAACACCAATCAGCTGACGAGATTAGAGAAGAGCACAGGTCGTATTTGTGTATTTGGCAGTCCGTGGGGTGAATTCGAGCGCGCAACGGAACGGATTCCAGGGATTCCTTGTTGGCAAGGACCTGTTAGTGTTAGGACCACTACGGCACGAGCCAACGGCACAGCACTATCTGCCTGGAGAGTGAAGTCAACGGCTCCCCTCTGTCCACGAAGTCAAAACTGGTTTGGGTCGCCACCCAGAGGCTTTGGATTGGTCGGACAGATGGTGGGTTCACGGGTGCCACTCTATTCCTGGCCAATGAGGACGGATGGATTACGGAGCGAACTCCGCCTCATAGACGGTTTTTTTGCCCTGGAATTGAATCGACGCCCCTTCCTTGCAGTAATGGTGGTGCCGTAGTGGGGATGAATCAATTGGTGGCTGCCCTGAAAGCAGCCGCAAGATGGCTCCTCCCTTCCCCACAGCATTCGACAAACCACCCCTGTCGTGGAGCCTAGGCAGCAGCGTCGACCTTAGCCTCTAATGCCGTCAACGAGATGCGCACTTCTGCAAAGTTCAAATTTTTTCCACCACAAAAGACTATCGTCCTTCCTTTATTTCTTCTCCTTTCTTCTTTCACCTTCTCTTTTCTTTTTTTTTTTTTTTTTATTAAACAACTCGCAATTGTCCTCCGGAGAATTTCACGAATACCGACTTGAACAGATCGACGCAGAAATATTCTGGGAAAGCCAGAGACGATCGAAAGCACGATGAAGCTTGATCTCCGCCGTTGTTCATCTTCGAGGGAACGAGCCCGACAACGTTTCCCTTTCTTCGCGATCGTTCTCCGACGATTGTTGTGCTTCCACCTCCACTCCCACCCCCACCAGACGAGTATCTTCCACCCCTCCAGCCCTCGAGGGCACGATCCTCTTTTAATAAGAGGAGCTCTGAGCTCGGAGGCGTTAAGTAATTACATCTATTCTCTTCTGGGGAGGAAATTACCTGTGCCTCGGGGTGGGAAAAATTAGGAAATTAAAATTAACCCCCGCCACCGGGCGTCGTGTCGCCTCTCCCTCCTCCTACACCTCCTCCTCCTTCTCGTTCGCCATTCCTGTTCCCCCTCAGCTTCTATCATCCTCTCTTTCTCGCGCCTTGCTTCTCGACTCGGTGCACTCCGTGGCTGGAACTCTTCGTACTCGAATTTAGGAGGAGCCGGCGGCCATTACCGCTTACGTAATCTTTTTACAGTGGCGGCAGCACCTTGTTAAGCAAAGTTATTTAACGCGGGACGTCGGGCTAGCTTGGTTACCGGCGTGTCCTCGTCTATTTCGATGAATAGGTGAACGTATTGCGCCGATCGACGCCGGGATTCGACGCTTTTCAACGATCTTGTGCTGACTGAAGATCCATGGCATCGTCTGTTGCTTCGTATTTTGTTACTTTGTATTACGGAAATGATGTAATGGCTTTTCTCAGCAAGTAAAGTTGAATAAGTAATTTGATAAATTGTTTAATTTTTACGTAGACTTGGCTGAGTCAAGCGCGAAGTAATACGTTGACGAATATTGTTGCTTCGTGAATCGAGAAATCGACGGTGAGCATATTTTTAACAATATCAGGTTTTGCCCATTGATTAATCGAATTATAAATATGCTTATTAACGTCAACAAATGTTCTGAAGATCGATGAATTGAAATTGACCCGCCAAACGCATCGTTCGTTTCTTGTAAGAAAATAATGTCATAAGAAAAAAAATCTCATAAGACGATTGCAATAAAGATTCGTTTTAAGAAGACTGGTTCACTGCGTAGAATTATTTTCATCCATGCTGTATATTCCTTTTCCAATTCCTCCATGTCCGTACTTTAAATCCTGTTCCAAAATTTCCCGCCTCTCCGCGAAGCTCAATGAAAATTGTGTCTGACAAAATTAAGCGTTTCTACTAATCCATCGACTGCTCCACGAACCGCGCGTCCCACCCCGTGAAAACTTGCCGGTTTGCTCCTTGAACGTGGTAGACAAACTCGTGTACATAGTCTAGAGGGAAACTGGCGAGTTCCTAATTTACACAGCCGCCACATTCTCCGAAGCCCTTTTGGTCCAGACTCCTGAGTGCCGTCGGAACTTTGCCGACGATTAAAACGCTTTAGTAATTAACTGGGTCTCCTCACCTTCCGCGGTAACAGTTACCAACCCACCGGTATGCTCCTTCTGCCAACCAGTGGCGAGGATCTCTCCTCTCTCACCCCGATTCTCCCTTTCCTCTTCTTACAGGCTCGACCTCTTCTTCTCACCCTCTTTTCCCTCCCTCTTTCACGCCACTTCTGGCCTGCTGGCGCATATTTAGGGATCGCCGGTTAGAGGTTGCCCGGGCAACCAACGTCGAGAAACCCTCTGTCGTTGCCAGGGCAACCTTCTCTCGCTCCTTCATCTTCCCTCCAGAAACTGCTTCACCACCACCGGGCCGGATTCAATTCGTGAGAGCGAGAACGAATCGACTCTGGCTTCGGTAGGTGAAGAGGGTGTGTGTTAGACTGTGCATCCGGTCGCTACGGGAAAAGGAAAAAGACGCCGCACGTTCGGTGATTGTATTTGATAGCCCGACCGTGGACGTGGAGAATGAACATTCGACCTTGATTAAAGCGGAGCCCCCGGATTCTTTCCGTTTTCACGGAATCAGCTTCTCTGAGCTTGCCGGATCTTTGCGGTGGAAATTCTTCGATTCCGGGGAATTTAAAGCTGCAGGTACCTGAAAAACATGTCGATTCGTTATTTCTGACGATGGAACAGAAATTTTTGGTTTAGGTAAACAAAGCTTGTCGTTCCAAGGAAAGGAGATTTCTGTGTCCACAAAGGAAAGCATGATAGTAATAATATCAGATTGTAAATTATCGCTTAAAAAGATATGTTTTGCTTCATGGCGTATGCCTGAAAAATATTAGAGCTACTGACCACCTTAAATTCCACAGACATCAAGTTAAAAACGCAGAAAATCCTCGCAAGCTCTAAGAAAAATGTATTCACTCTATGTAAAATTCTAAATTGCACGAAGTTTTCGAAAAACTGCAAGATATTCCGTGCTCGAGATTTCCGATATTACTCCGAATAATGCAAGGAGAATCGTCACATGTCGGGTAATCGCGTCGGAGGACATATGAGGCGATCGTCTTGTCGATAAAAAAAGCAGCGTCTTGCCGCGTGCATCTCTGTTCGCGTTCGTAATAAAGAAAAACGGGCGCGGCGACGGGGCGAATTTCCCTGACGTTACGTGAAAATTCCGTGGGCGGTGGCGCGGTTTTCGCGAGAGAGGACCGAGTCTTATGAAAAATTGATCGGGCACGATATCTCACGTTTAGGCGAATCCGCTGAAGGAAAGCAGGACACGCGCCGCTCGTCCATCAAAAAGCGCGGCAAACGAGTGGCGGGGGCCGGTGCTTTAATATAAAACTTAAATAACGATACAGCGCGGCGCCATGACGAAAATGGGAAATAATCTTATGAATAAGTTCTTCCCCGGGGCATGCTTGGCTCATACGACTCGCCACGAGATCGTTGTAAATTTGAGAACCCTCTTCCGCGATTTTACAAATTATCCCGACATGATCGTCGTGACGCGGTCATGATTAATTCCATCGCGAGTCCTCCGCTCCTTTCGTTCAGTTCGCAAACTTTCATTTAGTTACTCTTCCGAGAGGGTAGATAATCGTGGATGATGTAGCTCGAAGACTCTTTATCGGAAATTCGAAACTCATTTTAATTGTGGGTAAATTCTTTCTCTTCTTTTTCCATTATTTGTTTCTTTATTTATTTATAATCGCTTCTACTGCTCCTGTGAATTACTAATAATGCGAACAAATCACAAAAATTAAGATCCAGGGTGAATATAGATTCGCGCCTTCTCGCGAATTATATTTATGGCTATTTGGTTATCACACAGTTATTTTATTACGAAAAGATTTCATGTTCAAAACAGGATGTCAAAGGTGGCAATAAAGAATTCGACTAAAGGGAGAAATTAAGGATAAGATTGTTATAAAGATATTTTACTTCGAATGTGCGAATGAATTATCATAGAATTATTATAAAAAAGCAAGTCTTGACAAGATATAGTTTTATTCGCCATTGATCGTAGAACTGCGATTTTCATTGTTCTAAGATTGATTTATGAATCTCGAAATTATTGTACTCGCTTAGCCCGAAACGCGCATGAAAGTTTTAATTACAAGACTCGCATTTATTTACGATAATTGCTTATTTATTTTGAATAACAACCTGACATATTACTTCCTCGGAAATAAGCAGGCTCGATTGATAAATTAGAACTTTCCTCGGAATTTCAAACAGACTTTCACCTTTCCCAACCATTTGTCATTTTTTAATTGCGATTTCCTTCTCGTTGGCTTAAAGTAACACGAGCGAGACCTCTCACGTACGTACACGTCTAGCTATCTCTTCTTAAAGATACCGGCTATTACTCGTTTTTAAGTAATGACGTATATACGAACGACGAGTGTGTTTGGATTTCATTAGCGAAGAACATCGCTGGAAAAAGAAAAAGCGAATAAATATGCTAATAAATTATTTTCCGCGTGTGTTACTTATTCTCTGGAATTTTTTATTGCCACCTGAGAACACTAACTACCGGGAGTGTTTTTTGTGCGATATTGTACGCTTGAAGACCTCTATCATACGCGTACACGAGTAGCCACGTAATGATATAATGATACGGTTCACATACGCAAGCAACGTGTTTAGATTTTCTTTACGCGGTGACGCCACTATGGGGAGAAATACATTCAATTCAAATGGACGCGTGCACGCGTTCCTAATAATTATCTACTAATTGATAAATTAGAATCTCAACACGCACTCGATTCTCCTCGCATCAACGCATTTCGCTCGTTTCAATTTATAATTCATTCAATCTGCCGCAATCCTCTCTGTGTTTAACATTTGCATTATCATAAGTGTTACAAATCGCGAGAATTTAAACAGACATCGTGGATAATTCGATTTGTCCTGTTATTCGATTCCCCCGGCCTTTATTATATTAAGTGACTTAGAACCCATTTCTTTTAAATTTCCACCTGATTCGAGCGAGTAATTTATTCACAAGAATTATTTTAATCTCTAGCTTTTAAATCAGTGCCAGAACTATTAAATGCATAAAACTGATGCATTTCAGATTTATACTTTCACAATTACCCGCTAAAAGTAGCTACTCTGGAACGATTAATGTTGATATTTACTGAGCCAGAAATATGATTATTATATCTATTTATTTTCATCTATACGAATATCATCATATCCATCTAAGCAGCAAGATAGTTATACCTAACGTTATGATTGGTAATATTAAAGTGAAAAAGTATAATCGACCATAATTTCTTCTCTGATAAATAAACAGAATTCCAGTTACAGGATATTAACTTTTCAAATACTTGCAAATTTACCGATACTCAATAAATCTTATTAAAATTCTTTCCTTGAACACGACTCCTTACTTTTCCAACACTATAAAATCCTCTATTCTCCTCTATTATCTTTATCGAGTAATGAAAAATTCCGAAACTGCATAATACTTTTATTCAGTTTAGTTATTAGGTTCCTTGTTTATTTCTCCCAATAGTCCAACCATCCAAACTTTTTCAACCGAAAAAGAATCGGCGCACCTCAAACACCGGTTCAATTACCGGTTACACCAGTCTGGTTAGCCTATTTACAACTTGGTGGCTCGATAAAAATTCTACAGCGGTCCGGTAGATAATTATTTTTCAGATAAGAGCCGAGGAGAAGAATTTACCGGGCGCCAACGATTCGAGAGCGCCTCGCCGGTTTGTTGCCGCGTGCCAAGAGCCAGGACGACTAATTAAGTACGCCGTAAGTTAATTGAGCCGCGTAGGAGGAGAACCGAAGATACGAGGGAAACGTTAAACTGTGTAAACATCAGACTAATTACTTCGAGACTTTATCGTGCTACACAGGCGCTACGTTAACTTGAGATAGCCCGCAACGATTTCGATGCAACGATATTCTCTGAATTGACATAAATGTGACAATGGAAAATATAAGCAAAAATGGTTTCTGCACAAATGGAATAAAGAAATGATTAACTAAATATCGCGCAATTTCGTCTCTTGAATGTCGCCTAACCGAGAAACATTGATTAATTTGTGAGTCTACGTAACTTGGCAAATATTTTTTTATGAGATTGGGGTTAGAACATTTTTATTAAACTTTTATCGAAGAGTAAATACTGTGAATTGTTATAAATTTCATTGCTTTTACCGTGATCCTATTTTGGAATTTGGAACAGCTTAGGATATAGAAATTTTGTCATTGAGCACGCAGCTTCCAAATTTTTAAAATAAAGGGGCGAGGAATAAAAATATCGTCGAGACAAAAGCGTCACGAGCTGCAGCGGAAATTGAACGAGGACAAGGGAACGTGACGATGACGAGCCACGATTTAATGAACGCGCCTCATACCCCATTCTTAACCCCGACGCTTCATCTAATCTGTCGATTCTTTCTTTTAGCCGATCGTGCGCATGGATCGTCCCGCTTTTTTCCACAATCAAGACGCGATAAAGATGTCAAACGTCAGTTAACTGGCCACGGGGTCGCGACCGTACTTGCATTGAGAAATTTCAATTCGTGAGCTGGGTTGATCCATTGATCGCGAGAGTCACCATTACGCGCTATCTCCGTTTACATAATATTTCGTAAACGAACAACGATTCGGAAAACATTAAACTATCGATCGAGGTATCAACTTCACCGAGCATATTTTAGAAATTCTCGATCATTTGGAATGAAACTCTTTTATCCCTTTCGCTATACGTTTCAGAATCTTAGACCTGTAACGAAAACTTTGAACGTGTTGAGAATATATTTCAACAATTCCAATGTTATTAATATCATTATTTCAGGACGCAGAAACAAAAAGAAAAGTTGAAATCAATCGTGTGTCAGAAATTCGAATATCGCTTCCACGATATTTAACACCCTCCCCCCCCCTTTCAAACTTCCAGGGGAAAGAAATTCTCGAAACTTGAGACCCACACCTCCGAACGCTGCAGCAAACTTCTCGAAGCCACAATCCACGGAACATTCTCGCAGAGAAGCTAACAAAAATCTCTTTCTCTCTCTCTCTCTTCGCTCCGGAAGCGGAGGATCTCCGCGAGATTCGCGGTTGCTTTGCAAGTCTAATTGCCGGCACGATCGCGAGCAGCGAAGAGAAACGCGAAGGAAGGTGTGCAAGAGGGAGGGAAATATTCAAGGTGGAGACTTAGCTGGCAGTTCGCGAGGGAACGGCCATAACAGGAGCGCAAAAATGGGGTTGCTGGTGAAAGGGAGATGCAAAGATGGCTGCTGCAAAACGACGTGTCTACGCTTCTTCTTCTCTTTTCTCTTCTCTTTCTTCTTCCCCTTCTTCCTTTCACATTCTCGTCCTCTTCCTCTCTTCTACGTTTTTTTCCCTCTGTCTGGCAGGTCTTGTCGCGTTTTTCCAGCTTCTCCTACTTCGTTCGTTTCGTCGATAGCGGATTCGAGTCACGCGTCGGCGGTTAGTTCTGATTAGCGACAGGGCGAATGACGTACCACTGGCAGGATCTCGTGTCTCGAATACGGAAGCAGACCGTGTACGCGGCAAGTGGCAAGAGCAGGCCAACGTGACCAAGCCACCGGCGCTGCTTTATGGGAATTTATTTAGAGGGATCCACGGTGACTACACGAGCAGCCTCCCCTTCGGCCCTCTATGAGCTGCGGATATCTCCCGGCCACTGCGATGAAAACGCGATGCGCACACGCGATTTCTTATTTCGAAGAGCTACCTGGTCCCGCGATTATGTAACTAAGTACTATACAGTGCTTTGAAATTCAGCGGAGGAGGATCGTTCGAGATCTCATGTGGATCTGAATGATATACTTAAATAGACTAATTATTTTATGCGTAGGTGGTTTAACCAAATAAAATTCATGAAAGCACCTTATTTCGCATATTTATATTACTGCTGTGTGTAGGTAGTATCTAATTAGATCGTGTGTATACATATCGTGTATATACCTAAAACTGTTTGCGAACGGTATCTCACGCGAATTCTACAGATCACGCTTTTTCCACCGAATAAAAATCGTGGCGATGATAATCGTCAAAGCGAGGTTATATTAACAGCGAAATTACATCGTCACACGGTCGCTGATTAAACAGTGAGTTTTCCCGTTGTAACGGCCGCCGCTGTAATTAAATTAATTAGTCATTTACGTGTGTTTATCATCGAATATTAAAACATATAGCGCACGGATCTTCCTGTCAGTATGTTCCGATTAAATTGCCCACAGTGCCGATACAAATGATTAAGTTTAACGCGGATATATGATACCATAACTAACAATCAGCGTGCAGCTAGTAAAAGCATCGCCGAACAAATTATTTTATTCTTCATTGAATAATACGAGCCAGCGCGGTTTTCCAAACAGCCGGCAGGATGTATCATCGACCTATTTTCCAATTTACGTACAAAAACCGCGCGGTAGATGGCAGTCAATTTCTGAAAATTTTAGGAGAATGGGCCGGCCAAATAGTAATTTTATGCCCCTTCATTTCCGCAAATAAAAATGAAACGAGAATTTAATGCTTTTTGCGCAGCACATTTTGTCGCGGATAGAAATTTCAACGCTATAAAGAACTCGGCTTTGTCTCGCAAAAAAGAGGGACAACATTCAAACGACGATACCTTACACCTTCTCAATAATGTAAAAAGTTCTACAAAAATGCACATATTGTCAAAATAAACGCCATTCCCTTCGTAAAAGATCTACTTCCTGAAAGATCCTGTTCCAGCTCTCTCTTTCCACTAATATCGCATCTTTGTCATTTCCAAACCTTCCATACCCGAAGTCGCCCTCTTAAACTATCCTCCAACATACGAATAACCAAAACATTTCACGCAACACTCGCACACAACATGTTCGGAGTTCAACAAATCGATCCAAACCTCGTGATAGGGTATAAGATACACTCACCGAAAGTGCGGCTCGATCGGAGCACGTCTACGAAGGGGTGTCGAGCTGATTCACCGTAATCCGCTAGAAACTCGCGCGAGAGATCCAGCGAAGACAAGAAGGAAAGGAGCGGCTGATAAAGGAAAGAAGGCACACTGCGTCCTCCTAAATCACCAAGAAGATGGCTGACCGCCTCTGCCGTCCTCCCTTCTTCTTCCATCGAAGCTTTGCTCTTTGCCACCCCCGTCTTCACCCTTCTTTTTCCTTTCTCGTCGGCTCACGAATCCTCGTCGCTTATCGTTCGTACGATCTACGAGGTCTGCACACCTCGGTACGGTACCGTTTTCTTCTTCTTCTTCTTTTTCTTATTTTTCTTATTCGAAAGAGAGGAACCGAGAGAGACGACCAGACACGCACCAACACACGGTTACACCAGTCGGATAATGTAGTCCTCCGGTTGATTTATGGGTTAATAGTTAACCGGCCGTAAATAATGCTAATCACACTCTTATTATACGTTCTGGCCGCGGCATCGCGGCGAATGTTTTGTCCCTGGCTCCTGCCAAGATTTCAAACCCACTCTGCCCGCTCCTAGGATCCCTTCTTGACCAGCTGCCTCTGATTGGACGCCGACTCTTCTTTGATTGCCGCATGGAAGTGGAACGGTGGACATCTTACGTGGTGTATCAACGGGATATTGTCGCGATGGTTTCGTCTTTCGTCCTGGTTTCCACAGATGATTGATCGATCCTGTCCCGGAGAATGATGTTCGGGAGCTGAATATACATATGAAATTGATTGGAAGATTGGAAAGGTGATTTAATTTGATGGGATTTTTATTCGACAATGTCAGTGTGTTAGTGCTTTTTGGTAGGACTTAAGTAAAGATTTTGACGGACATGTAGATTTCTTGTTGCGTTGTTGTGGAATGGTATTCTTTTTAATTTGTTGTTATAGTAAATTGCTCGATCATTCACTGTTTGCTAAATATTCGGTAACTTTATACACATATCTTTGTAGACACGGAATATTCTCTTTGAATACTTTTTATAACACTAATTTGGCGTTAAATTCCTATACACAAACTACCTATCTCTATCATCCCATTATTTCATCTTTCGATATCGAATAATTTCTAAAATAACGTAACTTCCCAAGCATCATTCCCGGCATCACGCCTTCTTTGTTTCGAGAAATTCAATCTTCCTAAAGATTCGCAAACGTGTCGACTATAAGAACAACAAAGCAATTCGAATTACCAAAGAAGCTCCATTACGATACAGAGGATATTGAATGCTCGGGTACAAAAGAAGGCGGCCAGAAATTGCGACTTCCAGGGGTTCGTGGAACGTCCACTCGACCAATACGAGGCTACCAAATAAAATAGACGATACATTTTATTTCACCGGCCATGTTCTCTGCGAATGGTGTGCTGACTCCGTCTTTTCCGCCTCGAAACCCTCGTTTCTGCGCTAGTAGTACCGTCTATGCGATCACCCTCGAAAAAAGTCTCGAGATCAAGCCGAGAAGGGTGGTTTCAGCTGGAAATACCGGTTGGTCGATTGGAAACGGTTTAGCTACGGGAAATTCGCCGCGGATTGGATTGTATTTTGAGGAACAACCACCATCAAAGCCACCTCGAATCTCTTTCTCGGAGATTCCTTTACCAAACAGCGAACGTTCGACAGGATGGATGCTCATGAAATGAAACGAGGCTTGCTAGTAGAAAAATTTTGGAACCAATTTTTATAGACATCTGCTGATTATCACGAGAATGAGAAAAGAAATAATTGTAAGAGGTCTTGAAGTTTGAAAGATATTTATGTAATTGAAATTCGGTGTAGATTTCTTAAAAATTCCGTCTTAGTTCTGACGAGTGTTTCAAAAAGTTTGTACAGCGAAGTAACGTATGACTCACTTCTTCAGGAAACAATCTGGATTAGTCAATCGTTATGGGCTGTTTCTCAGTCAAGGCCTTATCAAAACCTTATCAACTTCACAAAAGTAACTAACGAAATGTCGAAATTGATTCATCCTTGAGACTAATAGCTAAAAAAATCTTTCGAAGGTTCTGTTTTTCTGTTTCTATCAATTTCGATAATAAATATTGTTTCGTGAAAATTTGGCGAGAAATATATATCGTATTTCTATCACTTTGACCACGCATTATTCAGATATTGATACGAAAAATGCTTGACTTATTCCATTCCATTATCGCAATACTACGAATCATATTTTACTTTGCTAGACAAGACTCGAGAATATAAAGCACGTAGCGTTGGTAACGGCGACAAATTTTGAAAATCTATCAGCCCGTAGTCAGCTTAATTGGCATAATTTAACACTTTGCACAAGCGAAACGGGCAGGTGGCTGGGCAGACAAGACCGGTGTCAGCAAACTCCTTTCCTCCGTACGCATCTCGGGCACAGGATTAAAAAGAGAAAAGAAAACCGCGCTAAAAGTCGTATCGCTTGGAACAACGTCGTTCCGGCCAACGTCCACGGAGAAGATTGACCACCTTCGATAGTAATGGGGGCTTGATTACAAAGCACGCTCCACTCTGGCCCTGCCCCCTGTTTATATCAATATCTTTCTTCTGCGTGCACACACAGGCCGCGATGCTTCGAAAGCACGTGTGTGCTCGCGGCTGATCGTGATCCTCTGCCGTCCAGGGTGTACACACTGGGTCTGCGTATTCACCGGAAACGGTAAATTTCACCGGACAATGCGAACAGGTATCTAGGAATCATGGTGGCTCGTTTTCTCCACCACGCTGCAATTTTCGTCCGCGTTACATTCGTGACGGCGCGTCGTTCGTTTTATATGGCTGAAATTCTCTCCTGAATTTCCTTCCGAACGAGGCGAGTTCGACGAATTTCGACGCCAACTTCTGACCATCTTCCTTCGATCATTATTTCCACCATCGCCGCGAGAACCTTTTTACTTGGAGATTCGCGCCAAGTTAACGCTTCTTAGGGTGTAATCTCGGCGTTATGATGGCGAGATGATTCACGGTCTTTGTGAGATACTCGAGTTATTGAATCGATGTGGAGATTATTTCTCCTTTGTTGAAACTCGCAGTTCGATGTAAATTCCAGTGAAATTAAACCCATCAAAGTTCCAAAGAATTTTTCTACTGCCTCTCGTACGACGTTGATACGTCTCCAACCACGTTATTAACTTGTAGATCGTTCGACGAACGAACGAGAAACGTTTGTCAGTGTTTCGAAGGAAATTTTCCATGTTATCCGGCATACGGATCGTCGAGACATTTTTCCAAGATTCCAGCGTGTTATTTTTTGCCCGTTGATTAAGAATGGCCGGTGTATCGATGCTGAAAGTTGCGCGGGTCCGCGCGGACGTTAAGACACGATCGGGGCCAGATTATAAACGGCTCTGGTTCCAAGAACCATAGCCCATATCCGTCCACGAGGGGCACATTAAATTATGTAGAATTTTCAATATGTGCTATAATATCGGTACACGATGCCAAAGGAACGAAGACGAAGCACAATTCCCATCATCGATAAGATGGCCCCTCCCCGCGTACCCAGCAATCGTTTTGTATCGGTCGATCGTGATACCGAGCGGAAGAGCGGAGAGAGAGCGTACACCGCGTGGTGAACGGCCTACGCCAATGGCCGATGATGAAGTTATCCAGCGATAATGGCTCCATTACGTTGCACCGTCTCCAATGGGGCCCCGTATACGTAGCAGGTATCCCGTGAAGGACCCCGTACGATTCCACGATCGCCACTCGAGTCGGTGAGACGAGGATGTACCGAGAACGACCGGCGCAAGGTGAACAGAAATGGCAGACAATGAAAGAGGGAGAGGACCAAGTATCGTCGCACCATATACTTACCATGGCGATTGTTTATGTTGGCTGATGGCCACTTATGTTGCACACACATCGCATTACGAGGCCGTTCTCGACCCTCACGAGCCGTTACTTAGCCTGTGGCTTCGGCGTCGTAGGGTAATGGCGAACACGTTACGGATAAAATGTATACTTAGTCTCTCGGCCTGATGGCACCGATGCCACAGCACCATACAGATTACGCTAACCCTTCCCATTCCTCCTTGCGGATCCTCCTTTTACCCCTTTCTACCTTCTCCCCTTTCCGTATGCCTACTCCCTCGTCTCTTTTCTTCTTTCGTACTTTCTTTTTCCCACCGTACACCGGTGAATTCGAGGCGTCTCCGCCATTTTCCACGGATCAGCGATGACGCTTCGTGACGCACCTGCCGGATGAGGGACGCGGAATCTGTTGCCTCGAGCGATTATCCTATTCAGGAAGGCGAAACTTTTCTCGCCTTTTTCAATTCGCTGTGATTCGAATGAAAATTTACGATTGCTTCTGAGTGGAAACGAAAGTGTCTTGTACGCTACCACAATATCAATGACGATTAAAATGCGTAAATTATATTACGTCTGAAGAAAGATGGCGTTCAACATTGTCGTTCAAGCTTTTCTGTTTCTTTGAACGAGTCTATCATATAAGAAACGAAGAAACAAATCGATACCGCAACAAGTTTATTTCTCTATAAAAATATTATGAAAGAAACGCAAAAAGAGTCGAAAATCGCAAATATACTCTGCTAAACAATTTTCTAATCCACATTCTCCGTAGTCTATTTTCTAAACGGTTTCTATCTGGCTCAGAAACAAAGGCATCGTTCCACGAATAGGAACGATGGAAAACGATGTCTGGTGGTTTTAATCGATCTGCTCGATTATTTTAAATCATCTCACATAAACAGGAGCCCGACACGACTTCCTTCGGCAAGTTCCAGCTTGAGCATCAGTTCACCATCGGCGTGGCTTCCGTTTTGTTCTTATTGGCAGCGATAGAGGCGGGATTCAATAGTTATTCATTAAACTCGAATTCAGTCGGGCAGGATGCTGGGGTCAGTTCCATGCTGACCTTGCGGCTATATTCAAAGGCCTTATCTCCTGCTGAGGTCCCTCGCTCTTCCCCCCGCGTCTTGTCCTTCCTTTTCTTCCTCTCACCACGCTTTCGATATGCACGCTCGACATACTCACGCCTTGTGAACCAACCGAGCAACGAATCGTCGCGTCGTCTCGTATCTAGCGACCCCTTTTCTTTTTCCGATTCGCCACTTCCTGCTTCGTTATTTCTGTCCGGCGCAGCTTCCTCTTTCGTCGATTCGTGGGAGGCCAACGACCCTCTGTTCTTCGAAAAATAGATCAATCCACTTCGATTCTGAAGTTGATCATTTTCTATTACCTCCGGTGGAATTATGATCACGCGTTGATTTCTATTTGATGGACGTTTTAAATTTTCGAATTCACTTCTCTTTTCCTCTCAGTTATTTTATATGTAAATTATTCAAATGTAAAAATAATAATAGTCTTCTACAAAGAACTGATTTAATGTAAATTAAATGTCCGTGATTCTGTATTTCCTCACATTGGTGTTTAACTAAATATAAAATTAATTTTATCTCGAGTGAAATATCGAAGCGAAGTGTATTAATATAGCGGCAGACAATTTATTACACTATCGAAAGTTCAATGAAACCTAATCACACTCTCATTTACTACCCCAACGATATCAAATAATTAACGATACTTCCCTACTGTAATATATTAATAACGAAGAACGAAAGGAACATACAAATGCGTAAAGGAAAACGATCGAAGATCGACGATTAATTCGAACACGGTTCGTAACGTTATGAGAAAACGCAAGCTGCAGTGGGTGGTTCCCAAATCATTTAGCCATCTTGCAAACCGGCCGCGTCGAATCACTGGCACACACGATTAAATACACCTCGTTTCTACGTCATGGGAACAGACCGCCACGGCACATCGACTCGCCCTGGTTCTAATGGCCGTAAAAATCGTTTCAAAAAACGGTGTCCCTGATCAGCCACGGGTAATTATATAAAAGTATATTTAGAAGCACGCCGCCTGACAGCTTATTTAACACGACAGAACACCGTGCCATGAGAAAAATTGCCTCGCTTTAAAAATTCTCTGCGACTTTTTTCTTCTCTTGCATATACACAGGATAAGAAAATATTTGTACGCTGTCGCATTTATTTTAGATTTTATGTAATTTATATCTAACAATGAAGCAGAAGAAAGGGGCCGAGTATTTCAGCCAAAAATGGAATAGAATAATAGAAAATACTGAATAGAAGGATAGTAGGTAATACATAAATAGTACATAAATTACATAAATGGTACATAAATTTCGTTCAGAAAGTTACCGAATTAACGTAGACACCTAATACATAGCTAATTCATTCAAGAATATTGAATCTCAGAAATAAAATACAAAACTTAATTATCTCGTAGGTAGGTTTTAAGATCCAGATCATTCTCAATTCCCTTAACATTCCAGAAATTCTCTACCACTCTCGTCAACTCTATTCAACACAGAACCCAACAGCGTTGACTCTCTACCATTATCCGCTTTCGAAACCAAAAGCCACCGAGTCCATAAACCTCGAACGAGCCATGGTGGAGGCAAGATTTTCGCACAGTCAGGTTGTGCAAAGGGAGCATCGAGTGGACCTTGGGGACCACGGGAGCAGGCAACGAGGAGGCAGTGCACCGATCAGATAGACCGACCATTGCAACACCAAGAAGATCTTACTCTTTCTCTGTCTCTCTCTTTCTCTCTCTCCCTCTGTTTGAAAAGAGCAACAAATCCAGTGGCTTTATCGTCCATCGCCGGTGGTAATCCTATAGGTGCTTAGCGTGAAATCCCATAATCGATAGTTTGCTTAACCCGGAGCCGCGTGGCGCCACGTGGCGAGCCTCCATTAGACCATCCTAAAGTATACAGGACAAAACGGCACCGCGCGCCGCGAACCTCGTGCCAACCATCGTAACACCGTATCTCTATGTTAATATGGGAATGCAGGCCGACTCCGGGCCCATAGGGGAATTCGACACGCCTCGTGCGACGCATCTGGCTGACGTTTCACTCCCTTCCCACCGCTCGATTTCGATTTTCGTGCCTCCTATCGCAGGTACAAGGGAAAAGATCCTGCTCGCGGGCTGATACCAGTCGGTGCAATTATCGAAATTAGATGGGATCGTACGTTATCTCGCCGGTATTTGCGAACCCGTGCGATTTATCGAAATAGAGGGTTGGAACGGGAATATCGTAACGCTGAACGGGATCGGGGATACGGTATGGGGTTGCTGTTTCAACTGGACTGACGGGGCTGGTCATCCACTGGATTCCAACGTTATTGAATCGAGTCTGGGTTTGAAGCTTCGGGTTGGTGGTTTGAGTTTGATTCTATCGATTTTGAGTGAGCTCAATTGCCTTGGATATTGCAAGTTTCAATAATTTCACTGAACATCTGATCTGGTGTGCAGAATGTAAATGTAATAGGTTCGAAGCTTTGAAACGACGAAGAGCCAAGTTTGACGTTGTTGATCTGTGTTCGACACCGCTCCGATCGGCGACTAATTAACTTGGAAATAGCCAAGTGACAACAATTTAAACAAGAGACTTACTATGTAAGTACAACATTTTCATTAATAGTTTCTCTGGAACGCTGAGTATTTCATTCTGTAATAATATGATCAGTTCGGAGTTAATCCGACCGTCTCAAAAGTCTATTACACACGAATACGACATATCGCGCAACAGTTAGCGATATCTTAATTATGGAATCATATTTACTCCGTCATTCAAGTTGTTACACAATTGGTACATTCACTCTGCGCCATTCATAAATTCAACTCGGCTAATCTCGTTGCTGTCTAACGAGAGGGTCTTACCACTTTGAAAAATATGAGACAAACGAATCACGAGATAATGTGTTACATTCGTTACCAAATTATCAACGGCCAGATTACATTCTAGATCATAATAACTCAATGAAAGGCCGACTGAAATCAGAAATGCAGCGCCAGCGATACCAACGGATGAATAACTGGGACGATGATCACGGACTATTCCACATTCGTGGAAGATTCCGTTGATACATCAGTTTCCTCGATGTTACCTTAAAACTGTCCGATGATTATCGTTGTTTTCGAGTATGAAAATTCGTGTGTTCTCTAGCTGACCGTGATCCACGATCATGGAAAGCCTGTCCCACGCCCAGTCGACCATTAACCATCTTCGAGGTCGACCTCACTTCCTTTGATAGCGGCGTCTTAAAGTCTGCCACGGTCGAGCCAGCTGCGACCATCTTCTCCTCCTCTTCCTCGGCTCTCTTTCGTTTCTTCGATCGTTTACCCCTCGTTCCGCTCCGTATGGGATATTAATTATGCCGCCTGATAATCACGCTGGAGCAACGAATCCGTTAATTGGCCAGCAGATACGTTTCCCTAGCTTGGCTGACGTCTAAACGGAACGAGAGCTGCTGATAAAACGGAAATAGCATCCGTAAATCTTCTATCAAGACGGGCCATTGATTCCTCGGTGCGTTCAATGGGTCATCGTCTCTCGTTCATTCAATGGTTTCGGTGATTCAGATTCCATTCAATTCCCAGTTTCAATCGCGTAACGTGATGTACAATCTCCAATGTAAATTTTTGGCGATATATCGACAGTCGGATTCCTTTTTCATAGAATATTTGTAGGCTTCCGATCTTTCAGGGGTAACATTCGAAGGCTTTTAATTTTCTGTACAATGAAAATTCTGTGATTCGATTAACACGTGTGCTGCGCATAACGTCCACTTGGAGTCAGGATGCAAATTAAAAATTATACAATTTTGAGGAAATTTTTCATGATAATTCGCACAAAAAAGTTCAATCTATATTCAAATATTATATGAAATTGTTATGGCAAAAATACTCGCTAAGTAAATAATTCCATTCAGAGCTGCTCTACTAACGCTAAAAATATCGAAATTGGAATTGGAAAAGTTTCGAGAACCATATAGTACAATCATAACATCAATATTGAAACGGATCAATACCCACAGATTATATTACAAAATTCTCCACATCGACTAATACCAAAAATGATTCCAAAATCCTATACGACAGAAAATCTTATTTCGGTTGGCAAACGCGAGTAGAAAATCGGATCGGTTGAAACGTTGGAAAAGCAGTCGCGATTAACTGCAATTATACACGGACAAACGGGCGGCGATAATTCCAATCTAATTGCATCCGCGAGTCGGGCGACAGATGCAAATTGGGCTTAAGTCGACGAGGTGGTGCATGGGGGTGGCTGTACACCGGAAGAGGAAGCTGCGTTTTCAGTAAGATGAACGACATCCATTCGCGGCTCATTCATCCTCGTAATTAGCGCTCGTCCCCGGCGCGCATTCGCGCCACGTAAATACAACGCACGTGGGAGCTATACAACCCCTTTGCCGGTAATTTATTCGTGCTTGCTACCTTCGCCTTATTATTGTATTAAGCCCGGTAGTCGTGGCCGGCGTACAGTTAATTACAGAAGCTGTTAACTCGAAGAAAATCGCGACGGTGAACACGCGTATCACAACTAGTCGCTATGCCACAGAAGATGCTTGATAGTCTTCGTCCACAAAGTTTCAAAGTCATCGCTTAAGATGTGGAAAGTTGATGGAACTGAAGCGGAGGGAAGATAAAAAAAAGAAAGAAGAGAAGGAAAGGGCGGATGTTCTGCTAGATATTCCGTGTTTACAGGAGCTGCTTCTTAGATGGACTATGCATGAGTTGCATATGTTTAAGTTCAGATAAATATTGCATGGAAAAAAGATCACGTTCTCCAAGGATTTTTTTCAGTTGTAAATATGCATCGACGGTCTTGGAAAAGCGGAACCTTCTTTCTGGTTCGAGTTGAGTTACATAGAGAGGAAAATTGCTGGTTTCTTGATTGAACACGTATCAACATTCATAAACGTCTTGTTAGTATTCCGAATAAAAAGGATACACTTCAAATTTGAATAAGATTAAAATATACTGAAGATTAAGTATTTCTTCTTGAACTTCGAGTTATCTCTCTAACGAGAAAAGTTTAATCTCCTTATAAATTTTTTGGTAAATCGATGTTTATGATTGAGAAGAAGACTGAAAGAGATGTAACATATAGCAAAAATATTTTCTGTTCCTAACCGGATAACAGTGGAAGAATTAATTAACTATATTGTTAAGTAGTTGATACTACTTCTGAGCACGTTACATACTACATTCTCTTAATAAAAAAAAAAACCACTTCGAATTACACGTACCTAGACAGTACGAATTCATCGTAGCAGTAATTTACTCTCAGAAGACCGCGCAAAAAAATTGCACGTTTGTGCAGTATTTCGGTGAAATGTGCTCTCTTTTCGACGCGCAAAAAGGCCACTTTTCGTAGGACAGGCAAAAAGAGAATTTAATTCCGACGATTTCGAGACTTGACCAAGGGTTTCGGGGTTGCGGAGGCTCGAAAATCAGGGTTGTTCGGCATTCTGGCAGTGATTTAAAATGACAACCGCTCCAGGCCAGCGCAGGGGTTATCCCAAGAGTGCAGTGTCTCACAGCCGACTGCCTCCGGCAGACGACGGTTCATGCGTCGCGATTAAAAAACTTCTGCCCCGGGCGCTGCAGAATCTCGCGAATTTATTAGTTCCGAACTAACCTCGGCCTCTTTGTCTCCTTCGATTTACTCTTCCGTTCTTGAGTAGTTAAAATTTCTATTGCAAAATTCCTATTTATCTTAAGACGACTGTATTTATTGAAAAATTCTTGTCTGCTTTGATGAATTTGATTAAAGTGGAAATTTAATAGGATCGGTATAGTGATTAATTTACATTTATTACGAGCAGTGTGATTCTCTCGGTGGAATATTCTAATCGATTGAAAGAATAATAGCATCCTCAATGAAATAGTAATTATGTGCGTTAAATCATCCTCTTTTGAAATACCATTATAGAAATGGTGATAGAAAAACAATAAGCATATAATAAAAGAATTATTAACGAAGATATCACAATTCTTAGAAGAATTACATGGCCTTGAAACCTTCGATCAATCAAATTGTCAAGCTGAACACGTTAAAATAATCGATTTTCATCGGTGCCGATAAAGAAAAATAACGTCGTTGGCAAAGAGAAACGGGTGTTTTTCGAGGAAATTACTTTGGGAACGAATAAACTAGCCCGATCAGAAACAAATTGAAACGGTCCACGAATTTCCCTGAGAATATTGGTTTAACGTCCACTCGAGGCAGTGCAAAGCCTCGCGAATTTATTAGCTCTGGGATTGCTGGGACCTGCGCGTTTCCTCTTCTACCGAGCCACCGTTCAACCACTAATGGATGTCCAGGTTGTATCTTGCCGCCACGATTCTTGAATGAGCTTGTAATGCAACAGCGAGCCTTTGTCCCGCTCGCGTAGGAGGGCAATTTGTTTGGCAGAAATGGAACGTTCGCGAGGCTGCGTTTATTCGCCGGCTTTCTGCCGGGAAATTACATATATTCCAGATAAGCGACGGAGTGAATAATAAACGGGGAAAATGAGAAATTCGCTAACGTAATTATATTTGCTTTTGTACAAGGGAACCCACAAATTGCCTGCGCCATTCTCTTCTTCTTTGTACTAAAAAATTGATAACTTTAAAGCGGACGCAGAGAATCGAGTTGATGGTATACTTGTAAGATGTAAGATTTATCGTTGAGATATTCTCCCGTCTTTTTATTTACCTTTTTATGTCTGCTCGGCTGTGTATATTTAAACATTTTGTCAAGAGGCGAAAAGTTTTAGCGCAAAATGAAATTGGATAAACATTTTGGACTTCGTTCTCGTCAATCAACTTCTTATCTTTGTATCTATTTGTAATGAAGCTAGTAATACCTAGCATAGAACAAAACGGGGAAATCAACATTACTCATACATTACTTTCGTCATCAGGTATGACTTGCAGTTAACTTACTCTTCATTATCTTTATTTCCCTTCGGCTCTTTTGGAGTACCTAATCTCGTTGATTTGCCTTACTCCCCACAAGAGACGAAATGTCCCATTATAACGGAACAAAACGATGATACTAATTGCTAAAAACCACATCAACATCTTGCATTTCATTTTTGGCACGACAACTCGCGTCTTAAATTAAAATATATTTCATCGTTTCCCCGTTTCCTTTTTACTTCTCCGTTAACCACCTTCCCTGGCAGAATTACATGTCGCTTCTCTCCCAGTGGAGCAAACATTTCATTAAAATAGAATAAAACAGCGAAACTGATTACTTCGCGAGCAATCGTTTAACCGATCCACCGTTCCGGAAGGGGTAGACGGACGCAGATGATCGATGATCCAGCACAAGCAAACTAAATCGAACTAAACTAGTAATGATTTTTCAGGGGCGTCGTTAGAGCTTCTCGTCGAGTTTCCGATAGGAGCGTCAAACTTTTATTAAAAAACAGAAAGGAGCCGGCCCGTAAATCCATTTGGCTTGGCCCCGCTGCTCCTCGAGATCGTAACTTAATGACTGATGATCCTAACTGTTCCTGCCCATGGCCCGATCGCCCGGGCGATTTCCATCTTTTGCGCGAATTCATTTCCCTATTATTTCAGAACGTCAACCAGGAGATATATGAATTGTTTGATATCACCGGGATGCCCGTGCTAACAGCTCGACGCCCATTCGACGGATAAATTGTCCTAAATATCCAACGTAACCCCGGCGTTGGGTGGCAGGGTGCACGGATCGGGCGTCGTGGGCGTGTCGGTCGCGTGCCAAGCATCTATCATCCCTTTAAAGGGCCTCCAAGATGCCGAACAGACTGAAAGGCCGAGGCCGCTAAACGCTGTCAAAACGTTGACGAAGTCACGTGCCCGTGGATGAAGGAAAGGCTCCCAGGTTTGAATCGACTCTTTCTCGCTTCGTCCCTCCTCGACGTTCCTCCTTTTTAAACGTTACGACAATTTTGCCTGATCGATCGACCTGGCGATGTTTTTTCGGGGATTGCGAATGAAGAACGCGTCGATAAGGTGAAAAGACAATTCGTTTGGTTTGCGATCACTTTGTAAATTTCTGGATGAATGATTATCGTGGATAACATGTTATTTGAAAATTTGATTATTTTCTGTAATCTTTATGTACAGTGTACCGAGCAATAATTACACTTACAGTTAGCATTGCAAACGAAGAAACTAAGCGAATAGTATAATTTTATAAAAATCCGGAGGAAATGAAGCTCGATAATTAAAGTTAATTGTTTTACGTTCAGAGCGTGAATTACGCGAGACCTAATGAATGCAAATGATGGAAATAGCAGTGCAACGGATTTGAGATAAATGGTAGCGCGAATTAAATGCAGAAGGCAAGATTAGAAGCGAGGTCAGAAGATATTGTGCAAGATGGAAAATGATTAATGGGATGTCTGCTATATTAACTGGGTTAGTTTTATGCGAATATCTGTTAATCTACTTCAGATTGCTAATTACAGCATTATAAACCAAACCTACATTAATTAGAAACAGTATGATTCAAAGCTAAATGCCACTTCGACCAAAAGTGTGAATTTTCTGTATAATTTAAGGTACAGACGTCGTGCGACAATTTCGCAGAATCCGCTGAATTCTGCCCCCTAGTGTTCTCCTAAACTTAGAAAATTATCATAAAGATTCGAAATTTGTACAAAACTTTCGTATTCTAATTATTCTACCAAAACTTCTATGAAATTCACCTGTATCGAATCCCTTCCTTTCCAAAACCTAACGAATCTTTAATCTTTTACAGAAACGAGTATTTCATCAGCAGATAAAATGTTCCATTCCATTAACAATTCTTTTGCAAAAGAAGAAAGTGAATATATCAGCAATCCTTTTTAAAATATTTAATCCCATGTAACATGACGTAAACACAAAAGTTACATTTAATATATATATATATACATGTTCCTGTCACTGTTACCTATAACTTACTAATATAGCATTATTACAATAATTATTAGTTGTCAAGTTGCAAGACACAAAATTAACGACAATCTATCCCTTTACTGTCTGTCTTTATTTAAACAATATATCATAATAGAAATATTCAATCGTCTAATAAAAATCTTAAATCCACCTACTACAACAATTTTCACACACAAGACAAGTTAAAATATCGTTCAATCACATTTTATTCTCCCTGCGGCAGTCTAAACAATTTGTACGAGCGAACTTAGCTCCGAGAGGAAATTTAGCTTAGTTAGGATGAAGAGGTTTCCACGGCAATAATAACCAAGAGAGGTTCGACTTGGCGTTAACTCAGTCGAGGGTGGCCGACGGTGTTTGCGGTCGTAAGTAGGGGTGGGTTCTATGATTCTAGGGTGTACAAAGAGACCTGTAGAGGGGTGTACTGGCGGCAACAACGAAATGGTGGCTGCAGATACATCCACGCCACGGGATGATTTTAACTCCCTACCCCTGTCGAGAGAGCGCTAACTCGACGGGTTTCACCCCTCCGACAAGAATTATATTTGGATTACAAGCATTATCGCCCCGGAATGAACTTGACTTTTATGGCAGCGGAATTGCCGAGGGTTTTCGCTTATTCATCCCTACGCTGCTCGTTCACGACCACCAGACATCCAGCAACCAAGAAATTAGGCCACCCCTGCAATCGCTTATCATCCTTACGATACCGATTTTTCGTTGTTTCTAATTAGAATAGTTTTCAGCTAATGGCGAAGCTTAGTTAGAATCGGTGGGAACATTAGCAAGATTGGAAATTTGATTGCTGCTTGTCGGTTTGATGAAGAAGAATGTGTGAAGATTTCGGTGTGAAAATTCACGGGATTTCTTATATACTAAATGCATCATCATTTTAAGAACACCTACACACAATGTTTTAACCGTCTACGTTACACGTAGCAAAGAGAGAGGATGATACAAGAACACGCCACAATATTTACCATCGTGTCTGTGCTGAGGAGTATTTGAAATTGTAATCCTTGCAAATTCCTGATTAATCTTAGCAATTTTTGGTGGCACTAACGTGTTGTTAAATGCAAGTCGAACGTTAATGTTCGATGATCCTCCACGTTGACGTCACGCGCTTATCGACCCCCTACGTAAAGTTTACGAATTTGACATTTCTTTACCAAAAAACACCCGTCTACTGATCAAAGTTACTAGTACATTTACGTGGACAGCAAAGTGTTAATCTTTAACTAAACAATTATACAGTTGCCATTAAACTTTCTCCAATAAACCATGACTCTACGAATCCACTTGTACCTGATCCAACCAATCCAAACACCTATCCAATGTCTATAGATTTTGGTCCAAGAACCAAACCGTGCTTAAATGATCTATCGTAGGCACGGTAATTAATTCAATCCGGCGTCAACGCGAGGATGGCATCGAATCATAATTCAGCCTCCGAGGTCATTCGAATCGCAATATATTCGCGGACGTCGGTGTATAATGCCAAAGGCCACTCCTAAGAATGCATACTGCACCGGTGTCTACGCCACTGGCGGACGTCTGGCGGCGTGGCTGACAGCCAAATAAAGGACAAATAAATTAAGTTAATGCGTTCCAACGCTCGACCAGTGCGATCTCCCTCCAAGCGAAGAGTATTAACGCCTTCCCGGCCCTCTGGTTCCTCGGTCTATTGTTCGATGGAATTTGTAATTTAGATTGATACGGCGAGCCGTTCCTTCGCTGCCCGCCTATAGTCGGCACGTTTGCCGCGGAAAACTTTCGAGAAATCATTTGTTTGCCCGTCAATGGTCCGGGAATTTACAGCTGGACGATGACGGGGTGGTAAGCCACTGGCCTTACGCCACTGCTTCATCCTCAGCGATGGTGGAGCAGCTTGATGACAAGAAAATGCCCGATTCTTTCAAAATTAATGAAATTTCTTTCATTTCTGTCTTTTTGTCTTCTTATGAGTAGGTTTGAAATTGTTTCGGAATGTTTCAAGTCCGTACAGGATATGATTTGAAATTGAACGAATATGTACTCCTAGTCAGCAGATGTATTTTTTATGTTTCGTTTATGATCGATCTCTTTACTGTGTAAGTAGTTTAGAAATATTTTAGTAAGCAGAAGATGGGATGATTTAAAATACAAAATACTTCTGCCTTTCTATTTTTTGATTCATGAGTTTAATCCTCTTGGAACGAACCTTTCTCTTTCATCCTCCACTAATTCATTTCATTTTTGTTTCGTTTTAGTTTTTTTTATTTAAAAGATAATTTCCATTATACAAACATATATCTCGTTTACGTTGATTTTTACATTTCGTGGAAAGATCTGCTCCACATATTCCCTATGATGCCTCGAAAGCGCCATAGATCAACGTTGAGTGATATTCAGAGCGCAAGTTTGAATTATGACCGTAATTATTCGCGAATAAGCTCGCGGAGAATGTTCGCATGCTTGGAAATAGTAAGGTTTCCAGGATCTTTATGAAACCGAGAACGGACGTTCTCGAATTCGAAGTCTGTATTACGTTTAATTACGCCACAGAGATAAGTACTTCTTACGAAACTACAAATATTTATACGATCTCTAGTTTCCTTAGAAATCACCACGCGAAATTGCAGTCAGAAGCAGATAAAATTTGTTACTTTTTCTCATACGATTTCTAAAAACATCTTCAACCAGACATCGACTATTATAATTACCGAAGAAGGATATTTCAATGAAATTGCAAGAAAAATATCTCAATGTAATTGCAAGACCATAAACTAGAATATTTCACCTCGTTGTTATTATTACAGAGTCCTGTCTATTTAGGCGTGGGCTTCTTTTTAGCTAGAACTCGATTCCGTGCGAGCAACTTCTAACTGCGGATAAGTAATGATCCAATCAGCTTCAGAAATTATCTTCACTGCCAGCGCACGTGGAATAAAGTAAGACTTTTAGTGCTTGTTCTTGCTACCTGCTCGTTCCTTGTCACATTTACCACACAACGATTGCTGTACAGTGTACACCATCCTGCTAGTAAACAGGATAATATTCTTTCGACGGTGTCGTTGAAATATAATCGCGAACATCCCAGTTGATTTACATTCTCAATGGCGTATTAACGTCTTAAAACCTCTGGTCTGGTTAGAAAACCGTCACGCTCGCGTGTAACCACTTAAATGATTACGTTCTGTCATTATTTCAGAACAACGTCGTTACATCCTAGTACCTGCATCGCTTCCACTAGGTTCTATTTTGCAGATTAGTTTCCATTTTACGGTTGTTTTATTCGACTGTGTGAAAAAAAAAAAAGGAAAAAGTAATATTTGTACATGGTTTTCTTAATTTCAGGCTTCAAGTACCAATTAGATATTGTAGTTAACTTCGAAGTAATTTTTCCAGACCGGGATCGCAGATGTAAGATGGTTTTAGGAATTTAAAAACGCGAATGCCTATGAGTAATTATTACTTGCACCCATTACCACATGATAATTTCATGCTCTCGCGAAATGATCTCTTCTGTTTCCATTTAAGATCCGCTATATGGTTATGTTAAGTTTCTTATAAGCATAGACCATGTTGAATTTATTAGAATTAAATACAGTCTTTAAATACCTGCGAAATGGTTAGCACGTCCAAAACTATTAAACTTTTTATGCTTTAGAGATGCTTCATTCTTCCTACAAAAATTTGACATCGAAAGTGTAAGATTCTCTGTGAATTTAAAATTACGAATGTAATTATCTGTAATACCTACTGTCTGTGTATGAGAATTTTGTATCTTACTTTTCTATCTTATCTCTCCCTCTGCCCTCATTAACCGTATTTTCAGTAAACTTTTCCTTTTCCATTTAAGCTTTAGCGTTTTAGAATTATAGATACGGCTGACCACAGTACTCTCTGAGATTATTTATAAGGTACTATTCTTAACGAACGATTAGCAGAGTCGACACGAACGATCGAATAAAACAATTAATTTCCTCCTAGAGCGAGAAAGTCTTACGTGCGCACAAATTGACTGACAGTGGAGTTACCTGAAGGTGTAATTACACGGAATCCTCGCAATTAACCGCGGTATAACGAACGTGTTATTAACATCGGCCGTGGAAAAAACTGTACGAGCATTATTTCGTGCCAAGCCCAACCCTAGCCTCCAAAGTTCATCTTAGTAATTCCGTTCGACGTACTGTTAACTAATGATAAGCCGCCGATTTATTAATTACGTCGATGCTCGAACTTGTTGAACCGTCTGCGAATTGTATATTTTCTATGAGTGGAAGTAAGTTCTATGTACTTGAATCATCGATTCGTATATCCTTAACGTTTACACTTACCTCGATGAAGTAGCTCATACACCACTCTGTTTAGAGTAAAAATTGAAAAACCTGATTTGAAAAGTTATTTAGCACTTCTACTACTGAAATACAAACCTATGATGCATTACTATCACTAATACTACTACTACTACTAGTAGTACTACGACTTTGACAGAATATAATTTTACCCTCATTTTAAAATTACAGATAATTTGTGCATTAAGTTGTAAATTTCAGAAAAATTCATACATTGTTACCACGAATTAACCAAAGTGTCCCGATACTTATGAACGATAGTGTATTATTCACACTAAACGACTAACCGTCGCGCCGCGTCGATTCGTCGATGTCGATGGTATTAACTGCTTTACCATAAACCTATCATTTTCGAGTGTTTCGAGCGTTTTTCATGCCAGTCAAATTTCGAAGACGCGTCGATTAAACGATGCTGGCTGACGTGCGCCGTACAATGTATTAAGTTAATAAGCACCTCCATCAAAAAAGATTCTCCGCTTGAAAATTCGATGCTTTATGCCTTCTGTGTAGTTTTAGAAGTGTCTTAAACGGTATAGAAAAAAACGATGATTGGCGGATAGACAGCAATGACTGAATAATTAGTACGTGCTGGATGATAGAGTCGTAGCCTGTTGTACGGTGAATATCGAGCTTAAGGCATGCCCGCAAACACGCGAAATAAGTGGAACATCTATTTTTGCCGGGCTCGAGCAGTTGTTTTTTAAACATTCAAACCGGCTATACACGTTTCCCGCGGTACAAATTACCGCCGACTGCCCGCAGCAAATTAGAGTTTCTATAAATCATTCTTCTAATTATACTTCTATAAATTACGCTCATTAATTATTGTTGGTTTATTCCCGCGAGTGTGTTTTATAGTGGCGAAGACACTTTTTTTTTCTCGCTCAGCTGGCAGCTTTTCTCTCTCTCTCTCTCTCTCTTTTTCCTCTCTCTCTCTCTCTCCCTCCCTCTCTCTCCCTCTCTCTCTTCTCCCGTTGCGAGCCAGTCTATTAATCAGCTATTTGATTCCAGCGACAGGTGAGCATTACTTATTTAATAGAAGCATTAGTGAATGGAATCCAGCGACTATGCACGAGAATGAACGACGATTAGAATTACCTACTTTTCGCTAATAACGCAAAAAGCAATCCAGGCTTCGGGCAACGAGTTTCAAGATTCATCGATAATAAACAGATCTATTGAAATATATAACTATTTGAAGTATTTTGTAATTCTATAAGCGATACGTAAGGTGCTCTTTTGTTATTTTTGCGGTATCCACGATCCGTAAGAATCTTAATTAATATTTTTCCAAGGAAAAGAAGAAAACAGCAGATAAAGAAATATAGCGATTATTAAATTAACAACAGAAGCGCCTGCGGAGAAAGGAAACAATAAAAAAAAACAAAAAGGAATTAACCAAAAACACTCACGTCATAAATTTCCTGTAGAACGTCCGCTTCGAACGAAGATCTGCGTGCAACCAAGCCTTCTAACACCTGCGTCCCGACAAAAACGAAGCGGTGGATGGCTGTCCAAAGTGAAACCACGGCGAGAAACACGCGTGGAACGTCGTGACACGTTTGAAGCGGCCTCGCGGGCCCCGGGACAAAGTGGACGTAAGGGAGAACGATGGTTTGCGGTTTCCTCGCGAAATTTATGATGATTAAACGGGCGGCCCAGGCCAGGGATGCGCGACGACTTCATTCGACCGGGCCGCGTCTCCTTCGTTCGCTCGTTGCGGCCTCCGCAGACAAATTGGATTACGATTTTACGCTTGCTCGCGATGACGTGAAAGACCGCAATGATTATTGAGACGGAACGCTGACGCCGTGGTTGATGAAACAGGCGTCCAGAGGAAACAGGTACAATCCATTTGTCGAGAAGAAGCCGAAGGAACGAGCAGCTTGTTGATCGGGCCCCTGTTCGCCGTAGAAATCCGCTTCGGGTTTCTGTAAAACGATGCGCAAAAGCGAGAGTGAGATCACGGTTTTGATGTATGAAGAGAAACCGCGAGAAATATTTTGCGACAGGAGCGTATAAAACGGAGGAACGGCGACGCTCGTGTTTAACAGGCTGAGATTTTTTTAATGAATATCTGATTTATACGGTTGACGGATACCCTGCTGAGCGATAACGCCATCCACATGGATGATCTTCTATTTATTTCGAGCAGTACCTTCTGATGAAGCTATTCATAAAGCGTTTGCGCCTGCCTGTTTGTATCTCTTAAATCTATTTAACGAAGACACAGCTGGATGGGCTAATTACAATGTAATGGTTGCACGGAAATGTGCAGTGTGTGCTGAGAGATTTGTGGAAGAGGAACACACGTACACACGGATACCAGATGACGGATGGATTTGTTTAATTGTGACGTTCGTTGTTATTTTCTTTGCTTTTTGGTTAAAGAGAAAATTTGCCAAATTTATTGTACCCATTTTCTTTAACGTCTAGTACGTGGACATTTCATTAAATTTTAAATGAAACGTCAGGGATAAATTGAAGAAGATACGGAGACGAATAGAGCGGACGATTTCTTTGGCCGATAATGATAGCTCTGGGAAACCGAAAATTAGTCGAGGAGAAGGGACAGAACTGAAAATGGTAAGAGGAACGCGGAAAGTCGAGAGGGTGGGTTTCTAGTTAGCCGCTACTATCAGTTACACTATTATCTCCAGTAGCTGCTATGGGGAAAAGCCCCGATTGTGTTTGTTACGTTTACTTTATACCGGGTGTTTCACACAATCACCTTCCTATCCATAGAGAAAAGGATTGTACATGTTACACCAAATATTTTATCGTGTTATCTACTCGTTTCTATAGACAATAATTCTGCATATCATTACAAATTCATCATCCCCAATTCCATCATCGTTAGCTTAAAAATCTCAAGCTTTATTATATCGAAAAGAAAGCACGTCAGAAATCACTTGAAAATTTCACCAACTTCGAATCAGCCGCAGAGGTACAAACGAATTCCCAAAGAACCGGAAGGCAAATCACGAACTAGCGTCTGGCGAATATATTTCCAGCAGCCACCCCTTCGAGGAAAGAGTGGAGCATAATCGAGCGAGGCCAGTTAACCGAATCGTTTCCCCAAAATTACCGACGACAGCCTTTGACGCGTCCACCCCTGCAGGATGCTTTTGAAATTACGAGGAGATTTCTTACGGGAGGCGAAAATCTCATTAGTAATTTGCACGGAAACTGGTCCGCGGTAATTAACGTATTTGCCGGGTTCTCGGTTCTCTCTCGCCGAGACAGATGCGGATATCTTTCGAACGCGATCAGTACACCCGTTATAGGCGTACCTATGCCCCGGGAAGGGATGAAGGTAATTAATTGCCATGGCAACGCGGAGCGGAGGCATTGAACGCCACCCCCGCGCGCTTTAACTGAAATATGGCGGCCCGTACGAATTCCTGCCGCTTGCTGGAACATGATTTTCCTAGGCAAACCGCGCCGGCATCGTTCCACAGTCCCACATACCCTGTGAAACGCAACCTTCTATGGAAAAAATCGCCCTTTGAAGATCGTTAAAAATAGAAAATTACTTTACCTCGTAAATTGAGAAAACGCGACACGTACGAAAAATATTAAAATCAGCACTATTCTACCCTTAAAAACGAAATCCAAAAAACGACCCACCACGAACCAATTAAATTCAACGTCCCTTAATTAACAAACCTGTAAACAACACGCGCCTCGATATATCTCCCCTTCCTTCCCATAGAATCTCTCGCTCCAAGTCCTCCGCGATCTCCTCACCATCTCCTTTCAACCTCCAAGAGACACTTCGCCTCGACCAAGCAAAAGGAACACGAAGAATCACGACGTGCCTTTTCTTTTTTCTCCTCGGTCCTCCGCTTTACGACGCCCAACCAAAACGCTTTTTTCTGTCGAGCCTACTGCTCTTTACAGCTCTCTCTCTCTCTCTCTCTTTCTCTCTCTTCCTTTCTCCATCTGTATGTGCACGCATACCTGCGATACATGCCGCGTACACAACAGAACAGAGACTGGACGCGCTCGCGCGTACACGCTCGGTACAGAGAGAAATAACAAGGATGCTCGCCATAATGAAGACCTCAAGGCGCCGCACCTCGGCCGATAATTACAGGGAGCCAACCTTACAACCTTCTAAAGGCTTAAATGTTAAACGTTATACGTCCGGGCACCACTACGGTAGCTTTTATGCCCCGGCAACGCGCGGCTCGTTCTCCCCACCCCCGTTTCACCTCTCTCTTTCTCTGTCTTTCACTCTCTCTTTGCTCCACCGTTTCCACTGTTCATCCCCACGTTCTCTCGTCCCTCTCTTTCGTAGCATCCCTCTCACGGCCCCCTTCGAGTCGACGCCGCAGCTCCAGAGTCGCATTTCTCATGGCGAGACACCGAGGCCTACGAGCCGGCCAACAATGCACCAGCGGCTTTTCACGGATGCTGGAAGCACCGTATAAATATCGTTTCTTTGACGTGGAATGATTTCGCGGCCGTGCTCTTTAATTACGCCCGTTTTGTCGGCCTTGGACTGTGGCAATTACGCGGCCACCGCATCGTGATCCACCGATGATGCTGGTGGGTGCTTCAAAGGGACCAACGTGGAGTGTTCCGAGGTTCATTCTGGGGAATTTTCGAGTCGACGATGATGATTGATAGACCGCTAGAAATGATGAATAGGGGGAGGTAGGGTGTCGTCGAACAAGGGGATTGATAATAGGCTTCGGAGAAGCGTAGGCGAGGGTTGAAGCACGAATGTTACAGAAGACGTATATTAACCTTCGAAGTCCTCGGTTATATTATCGTTTATCTGTTTAAAGCAACTTTTGTTCGAAACGTTTGATAACTGCGTTCAAATATATTCTAACAAACACTTGTTAGGGATAATATTTTCTAGAAAGTATACAATTTAATTAATTCACATTACTTTTGCTTCTGATATGTACCTTGCTTACGTAGAACGTATAAAAGAAATTGCTACACCGTGAAAATTAATCACAGTAGCAAATATTTTCAGAAATACCAATTCGAAAACGAAAGAATTACTTTCCCGGGCGTACGATGAAACTTTTGTGTAATTATATGTGATATCTGTAACTATGAGCACTGACATCGTTTTATAACACGTCGGAGGATTTGAAAAAGGATCTATAAATTAGATCATATAGAAGCTATTAAAAATCGATCAAGCACTCGTGTTCTAATACTCGTGATAGCGTATGCGAAGAAAATGCATATCGGATCGAGATCTGTGACAATCACTTTAGGCAGATCCCGAGGAATTAGAATTCCCGTGAATTGAAGCAAATTGATGATGAATAATAGCATCGTCGATTTGAGTCTTAAAATAACATCTGCCAGAAGAAGAAGAACTGTATCTCTCCCTGGTGTTGGTGAACCGAGGGAAAAAGGATGAAAAGAAAAACTATAAGGAAGAGGAGAAATAAAAGCGGCATAGCCGGACAGAACAAAGGAACGACCGTCGGTACCGCGTATACACGAAATTAAAATAAACGGCGGCAAGAAAGCGTGCTTTTACCCTTTTCTTTCTTTCCGTCTCGTTCCCGTTCCTTCGCTATTACCGTCGGCCTTCTCTGCGAATTTTATTGTGCTATTTAAGCCCTTTCGCGGCCCCGGATGACCACTCGCAGAGCCGACAATTCTGCGAGCGGTTCGTCGACGAGCAACTTTGCGGCCTGCACCGAGAATATGGCGCGAGCTTACGGTTGATATACAATTGCGGCATTGCAGTCAAGAATGGAAAAATGGAAAAGGACAGATTTTTTTTCTAAATTTGATCTTATACCGTTAATATTCTCCAATAAGCTGTATTAATGACACAAAAGTGGAAGAATTCATTTTTGTTTCCAAATGAAACCTATATAAATCAGTGTTAATTCAATACCTTGATTTACGATAAAGATAAAGATTAGTTTGATGAAAAAAATTATAGAAGATCTATAACTTTTTGTAGATACGCGCGTGTTTCATATATTTGATAGAGATATAACTGAATAACAAATATGCGTACTACTCGTGTTACGAAAACAAGGATCAATTCTCGACTGTAATTTATACGGGACCTGGGAATAACTTATGCACGCGCTGCTACAAATAAAATTTGGTTCGATAATTTGATGAAGCCGTATTCATTATGAAATTCTAAATTAAACTAATTGTCGAGATAAAATCAAGTTGCAACAATCGCAGGTATTTAATATACCTATCATATCGCTTTCCCTGGAACAATCTGCTGGGAACAAAGTGAACAGCGGTGGAACAGGAATTAATTATATCCGCAATCACGTTAGCAACCGATGAAACGTACAAATATCCAGATCACGCATAGATCTACTTTAGAAACAATTCCTGCAAGTGATGTTGAATGTAAATTAGCACGAAGTAAAAGGCTACTGACGATAAATACATCCTTCCAATCCCACCTCAAAAAACATCAAGTTAAAATGTTCCGGAAACCACAGCGCTCATTATCAACTTCGGTACGAAAGAAATCCAGTAATCAGTCGGGCGCAAAATTAAAAGGAAGTAGAAGGTTGCAGGAAGAGTAGAGGACGTCGATTCTTCACGACGCTAATGCGTTTCGATAGGAACAGACGAAAACGACGATCGGCCATTTGCATCGCGAGGGAAAGCAGCGTTACACCATTAGCGTTAATCCGGCTATGAAATAAATCAAGCCGGAATAATGACCGGCCGGCTAAGGACAGTCGATTATGTCCGGGAATAATTTAGCAGGGTACGATAGAGACACCTGACGACAAAGAAGACGGAATCCAGCGGTAATATCAATTCGAGTACGTGATTCACTCGGGATTCACGGCGTGAGTCTTGGCATCGAGATGAAGATAAAGTCGATTCCCGGTCGGTCGAGATGAAAGCCGAGCGTCCCGGGGCGTCCGACACCTTGTTAGACGAGTTGGAGCATGGCACCCCTCGAGGAAACGACCATTTGTTACGAGCATCCTTTCATTCTACCCTTGGTCACCTCTTTTCTTCTCGGCCTCCCCCTCCCGCCCCGCTGTCCACTCGTCGTTCCTCGTGAAACGGTGAATCTTCCTTAAGCTCGAAAGAGCTCGACCGAATTTACACCGATCAACCCCCTCGTTCCCTCCCTTTCCAGCCAATAGAATGTCTTCCACAAGATGGCTTATTGAGTTGGGATAATACGGTCTTATTGAGTTGAAATTCTCTGATGAAGTTGCGAAGGAAATTTTCTAGCGATAGAGGTAACAGATATGATTAAGAAATCCGAGAATGGTAGAGAGTGTTAAAAAATTTGATAGACGTTGTATCTTTTAGTTACATAAATATTTTTTCTTTGATAAATAACTGTCCATGAAAGAGTCTTTACTGCATATTTTAAACTCCTTACAATTTGCAGAAGCATATTTGTCTAAAAGACGAAGCATTGTACGAGGAAAAATTATTCTACCATCTCGTCCAGTTTCGAGCTATAAAATTTGTGTTACCGTGTATAAGCAAATAGATATTTTTTGCTTACCAATAGTTAACTTTACAGCAATATATATATATACCAGTAGTTTAGTTAATCAGAAAATTATATACTTCGTACGTCAATCGTTAAACAAAACATTATGAAAAGTAGAAGATGAAGATGTTAAATTGTACTTCGTGCTGCAAAATGCAATAAAGAAAATTGTTCAATTTAATTCCGAATTTAGTATAAGAATTTCTACACTGAAATTGACATATATTATACACGTTGGTTGTTGAAAAATAAATTCGCTACGACCATCGTTCGGATGATTCGAGAAACCGCTACGTAAATTGTGTTACCAGCAATACAAGGGACCACGCTTAAGCGTATGCAAAGCACATGTAACCATTGGATTGACATAATCATAAGGAGTGAAGGATGCAGTTATAATCGCATCCAACGTTTCACTGTAATTTGCTTTTTACCAAGCTGGCATATTACATATTTAAGCAACAACCGATGGTTCGTGTAATGATAAAACAGCAGGCTTCGAAATAACATAAATCATCCGATCGATGATTATTCGCGAGCCGATGGCAAAAAAGAAGTCGTTTCGTCTCTTTCTACCTTCCCGAAATCCTACATGCTCCTCGGAAATGTCCGTTAATAAAAAATTAAAAAGAAGAACGAAACACAAAGGAGCGTTTTAAATCAGGCACTTTGGTTAAATTTAACGAGCTCGAAAACCCCCTAACGTAGAAACGATAATCGCAATGTCAAACGTTACGTCGTGTGTTCCATATTTTGCCCTTTTTCACAAGACCGTAATTATAGAAGCAAAAGAATTATTTATGGCGAAAGTTAACAAACGTGTTTATGTACACCTTCGTCCATAAATATCGAGACACTTTCAGAAAAATTAGGTAAAACCGAATAATTATCTTGTTGGGTGCTTCGAACGTTAAACGACCTATCTCAGTTCAATAATATGATAGTTCTATATTTTCTATTATATCTTCTACTTGACACTGTACTAATTACAAGGCTGCAGATCTCTAATGAATTACAACGCCTTTCCCTCCTAAGTAAACCGAATTTACAAATAACAGAGCGTTAATCGAACCTTCCGAAATGCCAAATTTAAAAAAAAAAAAAGCCTAAATCACTTTCTAAAACTTCCTATAAATCATACACTGCACATATTTTACAAGTTCCAAAAACGCACGTGGAAGTAACATGTGGCGCAGCGTGTGTAAGCAAACGCGCGTATTTCGGGGGTTGCAATGCGGCCCATTCGGACAGGAGTCACCTCGTAAGTAACCTCGAGTAAATCAGTACCCAAGGTGGCTGTAAATCTGTCCCCCTGGAGTAGAGTCGCGGCGTCGGCAACACGATGGAGCAGAGCGCGCTGCTCACCCCTTGTACGCGGCCTGTAAGGGCTCATAACGGCCGGCGGACAAGTGTTATGGTATGGCTTATAAGTGAATGCCACCCTCTAATCGGAAAATACGAGCTCGATTGTCGAGCGAGGGTGGAAATTCTCCTCGTCCTTTTCGCTCTTACGTACTCCACCTATATAACTCCCCCTCTCTTTGGTGGTTGCTGGTTTTTTAAGCGTCTCCTTTATGAACTTTGTTCTGTCTCTTTTTCTCTGTCTCACCCTCGTCTATGATTTTTTCCCTTCTCTGCTTTTCCTTCTTTTTTTTTTCTAAACGGTACGCGTGACCCAAGCACTACGAACAGCGTTCCTTTTATGGCCGAATTTGTAACTTTAAATTGGCGGCCTCGCGCCACCACGCTGCCCCGATCCAAGAGGTTTCCGCACCGTGAAATTTCGTGGTTTTTTTACGGCCTGATTTACTGGATCACGGCGGGCGAGGAGGCGGGCAGAGTGACTTTCGAACGCCGCGATTTTTCGTGGATTTATGGCCTGCCGTCTTGACGACCTCGGGGATTATTAATACGAATATCGCTATGGAGGAGATGATTCTCTCACTTTTCTTTTTTATTTCATCCTTGTTTATATGTCTAGATTTCTCGATATTAAATTCTATAAAAGAAAAAGTAGTTAATCTCGAATAGACGCTTCTTACTTTCTTTCATCTTAACAGATCTATGGCCAAAACATTTTTTTGAGACGAACGAATTCTACATTGATTCCTTCTTTTTAATATGCTGGTCTGTAGGGAACACGTAACGATTCCAAAAATATAAGATACTAAATAATAGTCGGTTCGAACGATCAGATTTATCTGTAATGGGAAAAAATGGAACAACATTTACGCTAATGGAAGTCACCGTTACAACGTCACAACGTCACAACGCCACAACGATCGCGAGCTTAAGTCGAAATTAACGTCGATATTGCGAAGGAAACGCTTGAGAGGCGCGAGACGAGCAAAAGGCACGGCTTAGCACCCTCGTTTCAGGCAACGGTAAGCTCGTTCGGATGATTTGCTAAGCCCGCTAACAAATAGAAGGATAGATGGCGACGTTCGAGCCCTGCCAGACGCCAGTAACCCCGGAACAACCACACGACCATACCCACCCTCGATGATACGACGAATTACACGCGGATCAGGGCCGCTCTGAGCTTCCATTCGATACACTAGACTATGACATTATATCGTATCGAGCGACTCGACTCCTTATGGTTCCCAAGATGATACCAGGATAAAGGAATCAGAGCGGAATTCGACGCTTTTGTCACGCAATGGGGTAGGTAATGTCGTATCGTAAACGGATTATGTTTTACTGTCAACTTTCCTGATATTAAATCGTCGTTGCAGAGAATAAATATTCAGACATCGTTCTTATATTAAATGATTAATATCGTTAACATAGTCGGTCAACTAAACTAGATTTTTGGATTAATTCGATGGTAGAAATAAACTGTCGCAAATTTTATGAAACCAATCTGTAAGAAACTCATAAATATTCATCAATTGAATCTGTCCATCGCAAGAAATTCATTCATCGATATCCTCAGTATTATTTAGTTAGTATTTCATAAGTATTATTTAAATGTAAAATTCCTATTAAGAGATCGATACATGATTTATCCATATTTGTTTTCAAGGATATTCGAGCATTTTACGAAATAGTGATTCAGAAAAGTGATTCAGCTCAGTGAATGAAAAATTATTTTTTGAATAAGCGTATTTGACGATACTTCCGTAGCGAGAAGGGAACGATTTTCCATATGCTCCTGACGATCGTCAGCAGCTGATTTCCATATTCCTAGGTGATTCGTCGACCCCTCGATGATACGGGGGCCGGTATTAAATTATCCGCTTCTACGTGCAAACACACCGCATAATGGCGTGCACTGAAACGCAAATAGAGCGAGCCACGGCCGATTCGACGTAAGGCATCTCTCGGCTATCTCCGCACGAGAGAGCGATCGTTCGCTTTCGCGAAAAGGTTCCACCTCGTTACCGGTTTCCAAGCTCGAGGAGAGGAGCTGGCGAAGAGCCAATTACAGGCACGCGATCCTGAGGAGACGCGCGAGAATTCTCGTCAGAGTTTCCGCGAATATTTCATATGCGATAGGATCAGTGAAAACGCGAGTCTTATCTAACTCATAGACGATATTCTCCGACGAAGAAAATTGGTTCGAGAAGCGGCAGATACTGCATCGATTTTCGACATCAGTCGATGGTGAAAGAAAAAGATTATATATATAATCGATAAGAATGTATATGTTCGATAATATAATCGATAAGAAAATACTATTATCACGATTCTATAAAGTTAAAAACAGCAGGAAGAAAACTTTGAACAGAATTAAATAGGTTGATATTTTATTCAGTTTGATCAAAATTGTGCGGGAGGGAGGCGGGGGGGGAGGTGGTAAAGTATTCTTTTAAGATTCCTCGAGACGTTCTGAAACATAACGAGGCGCACCATTAATGCTGACACGAGCGTGTTCCGCGGCAATTAGTAACGAAATTAATTAGCCTGTTATCTGATAACAGGACGGTCTATAGGGACGACAGAGTGTTCTTCAGAGATTACGGACTAAGAAATATTTGTCAGTCTCATTTTTTAAAGTGAGAGGTACAGAGGAGATAAGCCAGAGAAAAATATGATCTCCTTCTTGATCACTTTTTCATACGAACAAAAAATAAAAACCATTCCTGTACGATAGTTAAGAAACGGTTCTAACAAGAATGAAAAAGTCGTAATCGCGATTTGACAAGGGACCGTCATTAACTTCTTCGTTGTTAGTTAAAATAATGAAAAATAGTTTTAAAATGTTCCATGTTATATATATTTTTTTTACTCTGAACAGCGAAAGGCTTAAATCTACCCTCGATCCGATATCTAAACGCGTCTCATTAACGTTATAATAATTAACTGGGATAGTTTCCAGCGCGGCGAACTTTCAATTATCAGGCATACACACTTCGTGTTCCATTAAACGATCGGGCCAAAGGGACGACCGACGAAGTTTAATGAAATGATAGAATTTATATGGAATTTACAAATCGAAAGCAGCCGTTTCCAAAGGATTCCATTTCTATAGGTCTGACCAACGAAGAAAAAGGAAATACGATTATCGTTAAGTTTTGACACGCCCCGGGCATGCCGACCAAGCGAATTCAACTTGTGGAAATCCCAACAGATTGCCACGGGGGTTTGTCGCCCGTCGGTGGCTCCCTTTTCATGGTGGTTTCCTCATAAATAAAAATAACCATCGCACCCCTCGAGGGATGCGTATACGCGATATCGCTTTCGTGTCTTCTCACCCTGCTGCTCGAAATCAGAAAGAATCGTCGCGCTTCCTTTCTTTCTTCCTTCCTTCCTCTCTTTCTTCCCCCCTTTCTTCCCTCCTTCTCGATGGTCTATTCCTCTTCTATAGATATTTTCTTACCAGAAATATTTCCATTTCTCGATAATTTCTACGCCACGTCAGAAACTTATTTCTTGTTGACACTTTATATTATTTTCGAGGACATTTTAACGCTCCCAAGAATTATTTCTTTGCCCTTTTCACTATAGCGCAACTTTGTTTCGTTACTGTACAACTGTATTACTTTACAACAGTCACTGGCTTTTAGTTCGCTCACTAAAACGGTAATCGATAGTAATAAAACAAATTCAGTTACGAAGTTCGGTTCGAGATAAAACATAAAAAGATGAAATAATTAAATATTTCACCCAAGTACGATAAATACGAAACCACGTAAAATCCCACGATTCAACGTAATCACGTTCTTCGTCACTGCGACGAGCACAGCTTTAACACAGCCGTTAACGAGTTCAAAAACGCGCGGCATCCAAACACCGAACCGTATAAAATCGTTTAAAAAGCAACCGGAGACCGGACAGAGACAGAGAGGGGAGGGTTTGTCTTTAACGCGTATGCACTTGTCCATATGGTCCTGGTGCCTCGTACGCGATAACAGCAAAGGGGACCCGTTATTCTCGTGGTCCTAGTGTCCCGGTGTCAGGAGGGTAGAGACGCCCCGTTATGACACCCATGGGAATTCGGCCGCGGGCTACGCAACGAATTCGACCCTCTCTATGGCTATGTAGATACACGTATTACGGGATTTTCAAGCTGATTCTCCACGTGGACTTTTGCCATCTAGTCCCACCTCGATGGCACCCCTTCACCACTCCAATAATCTTTTTGCTACTCTGTTCATCTTCTTCCATCCATCCGATGTTCATAGTCCAACCTGATCCTGTCTTCGTCTAGCTCTTTCCTCGATTTTCCCTCGCTTTTCCCCTCTCTTTCGTCCACTCAGAATGCGTTTACTTGTGGGTCGAAGTCCTGCCAAGACCGCAAGGATAACATCCCCTAGGGAGAGGCTTGGCCGGGGGGAGGTGACCAGCCTCGCGGTCAGCCACCGATACCGCACACCAAAAGCCAGAGAATTTGCCAACCTGGCGAAAATATGTTTGGGATCCGTTCTTCTCTCTGTCCGCCGCAATTCCTGAACACGACGTGCTAGCTGCGGGGTGAGATCGTCATGGAATCTACTTTACGAGTCGGTAGATTGAACCATTTTCCAATGGCCGGGCTGACCTCGCTGCGCTCTGGAGATGCCTTTTTTTCGGGGCGAAACAAGGAACACGGGTTTCTCGAATTCGCTGGAAATTTTTGGCGCTGGACGCTTTTTTTATTAGACACTGTGACGAGTTACTTTGGAAATAATATTCGAAAGGTGATTCGGAAATTTATTGCAACAAAATACTAGGGTTTGAAAATATGTTTCTAAATGATACAGGGTAATTCAATCGAATTGAATAATTTGATACCCGGCAAAAATAATAATTTTTCGTTTAAATATAGGTACATATACCGCACAAGTTATACTTATAAAAAGTATGATATTTAGTGTCTTAAAGAAATTAACTTCGAGAACAATGCTCATTTCTCTACCAGAATTATCTAATTAACTAAAAGTCGTTCCAATTCTCTTTCCAAAAAATCCTCTTAAAAAATACTTGCCTTCTCATATGTTAAACAACAATCAATCAGCAGAATTTTGAGTTTCTTCGCCACGATAAAATATGTTTCCAGCAATGTAGTGAGCGTAATCGAAGCACTTAGTAAAAAAGACCATTAAGTTGCAAGTTCCGTGTACGCTTGTAGCCGCATGATCCACGAAAAGCATCGAGTTTGTGGGCGTAGGCGAGCCAATTTAAAAGGCTAATTCCCTGACGGAAGCCCGTGGGATCCTCCGCCGACCTCCCTTTGTCGCCCTTCTTCGCTTACGGAGAAAACTCGCCCCGGCCAGACGATGGGGTGGCATCCAGCTCAAAAGTAAACCAATTTCGTGGCTTGTTTAAAGCCGAAGCCAGATAGGACGTCGACGAGGCCACGGTCCCCCGAGTTATTTCGCGTAGGTAACGCGCCGTGAAATTACGATGATACGCGAATCAATGGATTTCCAGGCCCCGCTCTCTTCCTGCCCTTTTCGCACGCGTGAGAATGCCTGAGAATTTCGATGATCGATCTGCCGGCCGCCTTCGGGGAGACGCAAGCCACGATTTGATGATCTCCAAGATATTCCGTCATTTTATAGGTTAGTTTATTTTTCAAGGAGCTTCATGCGAAATTAAGTGTTCTTATGAATCAGAATAATCGGCAAGCTTATGAAAGTTGATGGTTCTTGTTGAAAGAATTGCGAGGTATCTTGCTTGTCTCCCATGGAAATCTTCTACATTTTCTTATTTATTTGTCACAAAGAATTGGAAATTTTCTATTTGATCTTTTATTTCTCCCACGTTACAGATAGATCCTTATGAGACTTAACGTTTTAGAGTACGATATGAATATTCTCTTGGAAACGAGTTTTGCAACATGCTGTTTATTTTATTTCTCAAGGTTCTCATATTTATACGTTACTTGCATCATTTTCTTAAATTCCGGTATTTGGTATCTTTTTTTATTAATCCCAACTTTATTAAACCTATCATATAAGGAAAGTACATTTTCCGTTTAATATATCAAAAGAGCGAATCATGAGTATATTAGTTCCAATCGCGTCCATCTCGTAAAATAATCACCTGGAACCTCGGGTGGAGAGAAACATATCGATCAGCTGGTTGTATCGTTAGGTATTTCTGCTCGTAACGCTCGAACGTGAGAAATCGTGGCGAGCGTGGCTAAGCGGATATCGAGTTCTCGCTAACGAGGCCGGAGGATCCTCCGCTCGTGTCAGGTCGTCCTGATCAAACACATTAGTCTTGACTTCCGGTCGAGCGTGCCAAAGTGGGGCTACGTCGATGAGAGTCTATTGTCGCGATGTGCACCTCGCGCCGCTTCTCGTTTGCCGAGGAAATGGGAAACTCGAGTGGCTCTCTCGACCCTCTATTGTCAACCGAATAGGGCCTATCTTTCGATATTTCCTGTGTCAAAAGGAACCATTGTCGCCGAATGACGATTGCTCGTGATGAGCAAGTATTTTGACGGTTGTATGGAGGCTGGCATAGTGCCATAAGTAGCTAGATGTAATGGTGAATTTACGATGTATTTTAAACTTTCAGCAATTATATTTAAGTGATCGAAGTTAAGCTAAGTTTAAGTTTCAACAAACTTTTAATAGAGTTTTAATAAAATTTTCGGATTATTCTAATTCATATATTAACGACTGCTGACATATTATTTCGTTTTTCTATGATTAAGGTATTGTAAGTTCGTGCAGATCTATTACGAGTAACAGGAAAACAAATGTTTCATTCTCAATAGAAAACTATTTTCGTCCTAAAACGTTAATAGTTCCTCGATCGTGAGAAAATGATTTAAATTTTAATATTACTAGATATAATTAATAATTTATGGATTAATTCTAAACAAAGATCATAGAAATAACTAAAAGTACCGAAGAACACATATACTATTCCTCTAACGTCGAAATTCGAAAGTGGAAAAATAAAAGGGGGAGGCCGGTAATGGCGAAACGAATTTTGCAAGAAAATCGGAGAGCAATTCGGCCATTTCTCTTTGTGCTGCATAACTTTGCATGGCACCATCTTTATCGCACTCGTGGGAACACCAGGCTGGCCGTAGATCACCGGCGCAATATTGTGCAAAACGCGGCTACACGTTTCTCTCTCTCTGATCCTCTGCCTTTGCCTCGTTGCTTCTGCTATATTTCTCTCCCGTGGTCGCGCTTTATCCCGTGAATTTCCCATACACCGGTCTCTCTCGCTCATGGGAGTAGCTACATTCAATGTGCCGGCCATATCTCAGCAACGAGAGACACTTTAATGAAAAATCATACGGCGAATGCACGTACCGCTGGGTATAGAGCAAATATTTCAGCGGGAATGAGATTTTAGACGGGAATAAATAAGGAGTTAGAGCATCCACGGCCGATCGTCGCCATTTTTCCCTGGTTGGATGGAAATCGCGGCTCCATGGGATTTTTCTTTTCTTTTTTCTTTTTTTTTTCATGGAGAAAAAGTTTCGTCGCTGGGAATCGTTGGCAATTATGCCATCTCTCTGTTTCTGCTTCACGTAACCTGATATTCAGACTCTGTTTATTTAATTTTTACGCAATACTTGCTTCACGCGCCTAATAGAAGCATTGTATATTTCATTGAAAGAGATGATATTTTTACTTGAATGTATTTAACCGACCTAAGTCCTCTATAGTAATAAAAAGAAATTATTTTCAAGTATTACAAAATCGTTACTATTGAAACTTTCAGAAAACGTATTAGTTCCAGGTTTATTCTTTGAAGGAAGAAAATATGAATTATCCCGTGAATCTATTTTTCAATTCCATATTTAAATCCCAAACGTTATCCTTAGAAATCATTCTCTATAATTTTCCCAGTAACCCCTTACCTTCCTACATCCACATTTCCTAACACGAATTATCTCACCATCTCCAGCTTATCCGTGCACGATTCAATAATCCGGCTGGAAAAAAGTAACCACGAATCAAGCTTAACCAACGATATTCGTCGAGCTAGCGCACACAATTCGGTGTTGTTCGGGGATCGTGCCGTCTTTCCATCGTCTCCCTGTGTCTCATTACCATGATTATTACTGTGCAGCGACGGCGCGGCGTCGTTTTCCAATTTTCCCCGAGGCCCCAGCGAACTCCGGCGCGGTACGCCACGCAAGAAGAGGAAAAATTAGCTTATCGCGGACAATAATCCCGATTCCCATGAGAGAAGCCGGCTACACGCCACGGTGGGCGTGCGTTCGCGGATTAGGGAACATATTTCGTAATCCGCGATAGATATGGGACCGAATATTCGGCTACCCTACTTACACGATGCCGGAGCAACCCCATCAGGGGTGGAACGCGAATCCAGGCGA